>NC_134456.1:123565937-123865937 GCF_047948215.1 Lycorma delicatula
GATGAGAGCCAATCGGAGCTGCGAAACGAAAACTTATAATTTCTACAATCTGATTTATTCAGCTCAAGAAGTAGAAGACATTTTAATGGAATAGCCTCTTTTATTAAGAATTTTAAAAGCAAAGGAGAAATATGGAAACGATCTGAAGCTGGAAGATCAGAACTGAAACATCTGGTAAAACATTGATCCCAAAAATTCATAGTGGTCGAAAATTTTAAATTTAGATAAGGGTAACCAAAGTTTTTAATTATAGATGAAATGGCTATGATCAGTGAAAGAGAACTATTTCAAGTAGAGAAGTGTCGTGAAATTTTCCTCTCAGTCATTCCGTGGTCTAAATATATATTTATTTGTTTGCTAGTGAAACTTCCATCATCCTCCGTATTCCAGTTAGTGTTTTAATTCTATATCTTCCAAAAATCAGACCGTTTTATGGTATCTTTCATTAAAATTCTAGTTACACAATTCTCACAAACAGGTACAAAGAGTCATCTATTCTAGGTGAAGATCACCAGACATGTTCACCAAATATAAATATTTAACTGGTGCTTGAAGTAAACCAGCGGACTAGAAAGAAAAGATAGCTTACATTAGGTAGATTTCAACGATTTAGGTGATACTTAAATTCACAGAGAAGTAAATTTTTCTACTCATATAACCAAAAACCCAACACGTTCTTTAAAAATATAGATATATATTCGAATAAAAAAATATTATCAGTATTATTTATTAGTTATTAGGGAACTACATAATCATACAATGATAGCCGATGGTGGTAATCTACATGATAATTAAAACATTCTTCCCATGTAACTATTTTATCGTTGTACATAAAACAGCTTAATTTCTCCAAATAAAATAAACCCATCATCACTGTTTATTATTTTTTTACATTTAACCATCAATAAACCATTATTCAATTACTATGTAACTTTGTCCAAATCAAGTTAGCGCCATTACTTGTTAAATTTATTCAAATAATACGTTACTTTTAACGTATACAATTTATTATCAGATTGCTTACGAAAGAAAAGAGTGAAATTTTGAAAATTAAAAAAAAATGTAATTTCGAAAAAATTAGAAGTAAGAAGTAAAAAGTTAGTATTAGAAGTAAAAATTAGAAATATCAGAAGTGATCATTATAACATTCATAAGTAGAATAAAAAAATTGAACTGTATATTCTAAATTTAATTGAATAAAAAAATTAAATTTAAATTTTATTGAATAGTGTACATAAAATAAACGATGAATCCTTGAATTTGAATTCATATATTTTCATCATTGAGATACAAAAAGTAGATTTTTGGCTCATTTTGAAGTTTTTTTCTTTTTTTAATAAAAATTCAATAGCCTTAATAATAATAATAATAATTAAGCTACTTTCCAGTTTTAAATAAAGAAAAAAAAGATTACCCGATTTTACCGTAATTTTTACAATGGTAATTTTGATTTAGGTAGCTCAATCAACTAATTACGAAAAGATTTTCCTTCAGTACACATTTCTTTGCTATCTGAGCAATATTTCAGTTCCGTTTTTCAAAGGAATTTTGAGTTTAAGAAATTTTTTTAAATACGCATTACTTTCATTCTCCATGTACATAGTAATTTGATTCAAACACTGTCATTATTAATAACAGTTATTATTAATAAGGAATTATTAAAATTTGTATAAAACTTATTGCATTTATTGACTTTTCTGTAAATAAGTGAAAGAAATTGAAAAGTGGAAAATAAGAATTGTTCTATAACAGCCGTCCCTTTGCGGATAATTCAACCGCTAGGGTTGGATGTAGTATGCAATATAATGTATTAAATCCTGTAACTGTTTTGTTTTGTTTTTTGTTGTTTTCAAACGGATGCATCGGTTCGTGCTCGCTGCGAATGAAGACTAACAGTGCACCATATCCTTATGGATTGTATCTGTTATGCGGCATTTCGTCGCAAGTTTAACCTAGGGCCTAACATACAAACCATTTTAGGGGATAATGAAATGTTTCTATCTTTAGTTTTGCGGTTTCTTAGAGCGGTGCGCTTACATCCAAGTATTTAAATTACTGTTGTGAGTTTCAGCTGTTCATGCCAATTGCCGTAAAGCAGTTTGTTACTGTAATATTTTGAGATATATAATGTGATATATCTTTGTTTATTACAAGAAATATATCGTGTCCAGGCGATGATAACGCGGAAGCATTTTTCGTCCAGAAAAAGAATCAACGTTCTTATATTTTAAAATAATAAAAATTATTTGGCTTTAGAACTGCTACATTATGAATAATAAATATTAAATAGTTTATTAAAATATCTGAAATAATCTTAGAAGTGTTCTATGTGTGCTTTTAATTTAAAGTAGCCTACATCTATGAAATGTCCCGATATACCTTGTTATACAATAGAATGATTTATAATAAAAGTTAAACTTTAACATTAATTATTTAAAGTTACTTTTAATCATAAATATTAACATCATATATTTATGTTATGTTCCTGCTAGTTAATCTACTCTTTACTTATTTTATACACAATTAATTTTGCACGTAAAATATACAGTATTGTGTTTATAAACAGTCACATATAACGCTACTATATTTTATTTTTAATCGTAATGTGTATTGTGTTTTAAAGAAAAAGATTTTAGTCACGTAACTGAAATTATGAATGGCCGTAGCAATATAAAATAAAAAAAACTTGTACAAATAGAATGTTTTAAAATAACTTACTTAAAATAAATAATAGAATAAGTACGCTTTCATCCATTTGTTTCTTATGCTAATAAACTGAGACTTATTTCAGATATACTGTATGGTTTTTTTTTAGTTTCGTTAAAACTATTTAGTCATTGGAGTAAGTAACAATTATTTTTATCTGCCATATGCCAAAACATAATGAAAAAATTATTGCTGCGGACACATGTAACATTACCTATAGTTTTGAAACCACCTGTCGGTAGGTTCTTTTCTTCCTTTATAAAAATCCGAGCCATTTTACTCAGTTAAAATTGCATTACACACGTTTAACATGTTGATAAATAAAAATTTTAAATCAGAAATGAATCTTAATATTTCTTTTTTATAAATTATTTATATTTTCTTCATTTCACTGTTTAACTGTGAAGTGACGTGTATAAAGTCTAAAACATCTTCAGTTAACCAACTTGTTTGCATCTGCGTTGAAATTAACGCTCATCGGTAACCAATTAATCTTCTCCATTCACAAATGTCGTCGTGGTTTCATTTACGTCAGAAATCATTATTATTATACTAATTCCTGATATATGAAAATATTTATTTTTAAATGAGTACAAAATATTTTGATTCCTACTATTTAGAAATTAGCGCAAATAAATATGGATGTATGTAGTAGGTGAATAAACAAAAATTGTTATCTTGCGATTTCTTAACATTCAAATATTCTATAATTAAAGAAATTTAAATCATGATGATTTATTTTTTTCAATAAACCTAAAACATAACTCCAAAAAAAATTAATTTTTTGTCTGAATTTTATGAAAGTTATTATCAAGTAAGCCAAAACTTAAATCTAATGGCAATTCTAACATTGTCAACGTTTAACTAAATTTAGATACCTCCTCTCCAAGTGTTTTATATATGTATACAATTATTTATATATATATATATAATATGAAGCCGTTGCTTATTTTGTGTTTTTTTTTTGTGTTTAGAATAATGTCTATGGCTATTTCCCAAACTTAGATATTGAAACCAGATAACTGTTTTAACAATCAGTCTGTTTGAAACGGATAACAGAGATCTGGACTAAGTAACCAATTCATCTTACAGAAAATAAATTCAAGCAACAACTTGATGGTATTCACTGAAATTGTGTTATCCATGTTAAAATACGTAGGCATATTGTTCTGTCCATAAATAATTCAAAATTATGAATTTTGAAAAACGTTTTAATTTTGTAGAAATTATTACAAACTGTTGTCTGTGTCCTACAACATGTAAAAATTTAAAAAAATACAAATTAAAAATGTTTAAATTATCATTTTTATAGACCCTAAAGACGGATGGTTTTCTAGGGTAAAGGATCCACAAAAATAAAGCAATTGTTTTATTATTCTATCGGTTGGCATAATTTAGTAAATATAAGTTATAGAATGAGCTTTTTTGTAATTTTTCAATTTTTATTTTATGTTTAACATGGAGACTCAAACTCTTACAAAAATAAATAAAACCTTGTTTCAAAGAGTCTTTGATTTCGTGAATATTTTTAACAAATTAAGGAAAACCAATAAAATGATTAAGTTATCAGAATAGTACTTTTTCAGTTCAAATAACATATAAAAATTTATTTGTAGAATATCCTGTTTTCATTTCCGTTTTTAATCTCTTCATCTGCTACCACTAACCACTTAAACTATAATTATGAAATATCTGAAAACTACATTGATTATGGATATAATACAATTCTTATTTGTAAATATGTTTCGTAAAATGAAATTTAAACTTGTTTACAATGTAAATAAGTTACTATTATTAGGTATACTAGTTTTATACTATTAGGTTACTATATTATAATTATTAGGTTACTATTATAAGGTATATTTTATACCTAAGAAAAAAAAAATTGTTTATCCCGTTGAAATCTATTATATACTTCGCAAAAGTAAATAAAAAGAAATGAAGAAGAAATTTGTTTATTCTCCAGGTTTTTCAAAGTCAATGTAATATTTACATTTTTTAGGGATTTTTTTTTATACTCTTGGTAATTAATCTACTAAGAATTTTTAAGGATTTATTGAACGAATAGGTTGGCAGACTTTACGGATTAATAAGTGCGTGCTTAAGGCCACAAGATTGTTTTCTTGGAGTTTGGACGTGCTTTACTCTCAATAGTCTGGATATAGCCGGCAGGCGTGCCAAGTTGACGAGTAGTAGGATGAAGTCAATCAAGTCACTAAGGATTCGGTGTTATCATCTTACACAATAGAAAACCTCATAAAAGGATGAATAAAAACTCTTTCTGCACTCATACAAAACTACTGTAGAGGATAAATTAATGAATGATAGAATTTACCAGACTTTTAAGTAATTTATTATTTTATTAATTATTTTAGCGGTATGTTCTCGTTCAAAGATTAACGGGAAAAAAGGTTGAAAAGAGACATAAAGTATTTTACACCGTCATAACCACAACAATGAGATAAAAACCTAAATAATTAATTAAACACTGTTTTTTGTTGTTGTTGTTTTTTTTTTTTTTTTGTTATTTTTTGACTGATGAAATAATCACACAGAAGCTTTCAAAGGAGTTTATTTGTGTGAATATAAAATGGAAATTTTTAGCGTATGAAAAATACCATACCTTACCAGGATTCAAACCCGGAACCTCGGTGGATGAAAGGCTGAGACGTTACCAATCCGTCACGGCGATCGGCGTATTATAAAAAGATTCATCTTATGAACATCTTTAGTTTTATTAACAAACCGACAAACTGATGGTGAAAATAACACGTTAGTTATAATTTTGTTTTATTCTAAAAACTGATGATATAATAGATAAATGCTGTAACTGGATTAACTCTGATTAGATTATAACACGTTCTACCTAAGTAGTTTAAAAGAATTTAAAATCTCTACGAAACTTACATCAAAAGATTAACTTCATATTAGTTTCGAATTTCAACTTGTAAACCAGGTATAAAATTAACATAATCTTAGAAGAGATTGAGCAAATGACTTAATCATAGATTACAGTAAAGGATTCAAATGAAGAAAGAGTAATAATATTGAAAGAGATTAAAAGTTAATTACGTTATTTTTTACCAAAGAAAAGAACATTGATGACCTTCGAGATAGATTGGTACTGCCTTCAATCTGGAAGGTTACGGTTTCAAAAGTTATCAATTTAAATCTTTTTATTCAATTAAATTTATTCAGACTCAGAAAATAGATGTACATGCCTGATATACCGGAAGTCAGGGTTCGATTCCTAGCTAAGATTCAAGAAGAATTGTTAACGAGTCAACCCCACCGTAGTCGCTAATAGTTAAAAAAATACAATTCATCTATCACTAAGGAAAAAAATAATTTTGTGACTGGGCGTCGGCCTCTGTGCAAATGAATAAATAAATAATACCCGAATGCAATATGAAATTATTTAGTTTTATTAACTTTCATTTTAACTAGTTTTATACTAAAAACTACAACTTATATTTACTACCGTATATTTACCTACTATTTGAAACGGTTTAATTAATGACTCTTTCCTGATTTTATGTACAAAAAAGAATTCTATTAAGGGTCATTTACAAGAAACGGATGTTTTTTGAACAGCCAGTGCATTTTTATTACAGGTAGTGAGAAGACTGAGGTTAGGTAATTCACTTGAGTGCTACCTAGCATTTTAGTCACAATGGAGTAGTGGACGATACAGCATCGTGTTTTCGCGTACGATACTTTTATTCGAAATAATGAGTCTATTGTCACAACACAGCGGATCTATCGTCGCCACTTAAACATCGGTCGGAATGGCACAGTTCAGGCCGAAATACGTTGTTAAGATGGGTTGAGGCGTTCACAATAACAGGAAAAATAACAAAGAAAATGCCACCAGGCCGTGCAAGAACCGTAAGGACGCCCGAAAACATCGCCAGAGTAAGAGCGACATTAATCAGGAGTCCGAGTCGATCTGCACGCAGACTTGTACAAGAACTAAACATGAGCCGTGATTGTGTGAGGAAGATTTTACGATTTTATGATTTGAAATTCCATCCATATAAAAAGCAGGTGATCCAGCTACTCAAAATGGGGGAAAGAAAAGACTATGAACAAAGAAAAGACTTCGCAGTGCGTATTCAACTGTTGTTTAACGATAACCCTAAAGCAATATTGTTAATGAGCGATGAAGCTCATTTTCACCTAAACGGCTCGGTAAACAAACAAAACTTTCCTTACTGAGCCCCTCAAAATTTCTGAAACGTCATTGAAAAACCTCTCCACTCCCCAAAAGTTACTGTTTGGTTTGCGTGCGGTTGCCCGTTTTGGAGTGATCGGGTGAAATTGTCCACCTATCAAAATTTTGTTTTTAGTTACGATCTGGTATTTAAATATAAGAAATTAAATAATGAATATTTAAATTAAAAATAACATACAGCAAATTTTAATATTATTTTATTAAGTTCATCCGTTCATTCTGTTTTTTTTTTTTTTTTTACTGTAGTTTATTTTAAAATGGAAATATTTAATAAAAGACAGGAAATATGCTTCTGTTTTCATCCCTAGGGATTTGTAGTTAGTATCACCTAATTAAATTTATTCAAAACTTGGCCATTACAAAAATGTAGTATTTTGGTTTACACAAATACACAATTAAAATGAAAGTTTCTGAGTTTGTTGTTATGAATCATCTATAACAAAATGCTCATATTTTTCTTCAGTAATTAGCACTTGGTTGTGCAGAACGAAACATAAAATGCGAACTGAAATCCAAAATGTTAGTAAACCCTTTTTTATTTTTTACCTTTTAGGATAACAAAATATAAACGTTTATTATATAAAACAACATTTTTTACAGATATTCTCACCCTAGACGCATTACGCAACTCATTCTCTAAATTTACAATGTGCTTTCAGTTTGAGTGCGCTTTCACGCAAGATGGCGGGGATTGCTTACTATTAATATCATTGTTCTTTACCTTAAGACCAATAAAAATATTTAAATTTTTAACTTTATGTTGAATTTATAATAATATGTATTCTATAAAATTTTTACGTTTTATTAACGTAAAAATTGTATAAAATAATAAACAAAAGAATGTTGCATTTTCATAGCTTTTCTCACCTAAATAGTTTTACATATAATATAAAATAATATTTTTATATAATTTTTTAAATCTTACAAACGAAATTTTTTCTCGTTTTAATATTTTTATTAAACACCATCAAGAAAAAATCTTTTTGAACTAAACAACAATGAACTACGATTAGTACTTAAACACAATACATTACAAATGTACAAGGTTTCAGCAGAAACCAGTTAAATAACAACGCATTAAAAATAAACCTATAAAGAACAAACATTAAGAGCAAAGAACCAATAATTTCTAGTGATAAAAGAATTTACGACCAACAAGATAAGTGCAGATGTTACATGTTTCGTAAAAATTATAAATTTTTACTTAAAAAAAAACTATTTTTCTTTCTCTATCTAGATGTACCCATAGACTAAATTATGTAAAAACGTGACTTAAGTAAAAACTTATGTAAAAACGTAAGAACGAAGTATAGATTATTATAATTCGATATATTTATTTTCAATCCAATAAAAGTAGGATAAGAAATTTTTATTTTTTTTAATGATGTATTTTTTATAGCAATGATTACCGATTAAAGCCCAACTATCAATCGTGGTTTGAATTATTATTAGATTAGGGATTCTTTCGTATTGGTGCTCTCACGAAATAAATTATCTGGTCAAAAGTTTTTATAAGAAAAATAATTTTTGCATCGGTTTTATATTTACTAGAGTTAAAAATTCAGGTTAGTATTTTTATAATCTCAACGTAATTTTAAACAAAAACCTTCGATAAAAATTGGTGAAAGGAAACAAAATTGTATCAAAGTTATTATATAGTTAAAATTATACTACAATGATGTTTTCCTTACTAAAGGAAATATTAACGATGTTAACTATTCAAATATAGTATAATGATGTTAAATATTTAAATATCTCAAAATTACATTCATGATTTTTAATTTATTTTTATTTGTTAACTCGATACTTTAATTAAGCAAGTCTTGTATTGTGACATTTTTTCCTCAAAAATTTCTTTATAATGAGTAAAAATTCTCAATATTTTCATAATTCAACTGTTACAATCTTAGTATTTTTGTATTGTTTCAACAAAAAAAAAAATTATTAACGGAGTTAATTCAATTAAAGTTTGCAAAGTTAAGTTGAATTTCCGAAAAAAAATCATATTTTACATTCCTTCTTCTAACGTAAATTTTTAATAATAGACGTTATAAAAAAAAACCGTTAAAGAGTAATTACTACGGTTTATTATATATGCTACACCGCCTGTATCGACCTATACAAAAATGAAAAACTAGAATTTTTTTCCACAGTGTTTAATTTACAATCGGTTCCGATTTACCTGAACAATTCGTAAATTTGAATACAAAGAAACTGTCATACAGAGAAGGGTTTCCACTAAAATCCCGCAAAGAACTGTATACATACCTTAAACAGTATACATAAATATATAATAAACATAAATAAGTGCGTACAAAGATGAGTCCATGGAATATTGATAAAGTTCGGAACTTAAAAAACAAATAAAACACCAAAAAATAATCTTATGAATTACACAAAGAATAACTAATCAAATAAACAGTGAAACAGATTAAAGAACCAACAAAAGTAAGTGGCGAAATGATATTATGAAATTTGACGATGCATAACACCCTACGGTAACTGATTCACCTCAAATCTCGCAGAATTTACAGATCTAATATATGCAGTCGCTTTAGGTGTGTAACCACATCCTTCTTTCTGCATCATCCGTAAACGATGCAATTGTGATATCCTCTACAGTTGGGAGTTCCATAGTGAAGACTGAGTATAAAACCGGTCCCAGAAATGAGCTCTGAGGAACACCTTAGGCAGTACCAAAGAATTCAGAAAAGTCTTGATTGTACTTCACCTGAGAAAAACGTCCTCCCAGGTGGCTGTGTAGGATCAAGTAATAGGGTTGAGAATGGCTCCTTTTTCAATTTATACCGTAGGCCAGGAAGCTAGACCGTATCAAAGGCCTGCTGGACGTCCAAAAAACAATCGAACACTACATTTTTTCTTCTAGGCGTTTGTTGATAACGTTGAAAATCCTATGTGTTTGTTCAACTGTTGAGTAACCATGTCTGAAGCTGAATTGATGGTCAGGAATAACACTCTCTTCCAAAATCGGCCATAGCCTCACAAAAAGTAATCTTTCAAATACATTCGATAGAATATGAAACAGGCTTATCGGCCTGTATGAAGCTATATTATAGGTCGGCTTACTCAGCCTTTCCGAAGCATTACCATCTGCGACACGTTTTATTCCATTGGTAGGCTCGATGTTTGAAGAATGACACTAAAGAAATGTGTTATGTTTGCAAGGAAGCATAAAAAGCGTTTATTAATTATCAAGTCATATCCGGTAGCTTTCTTTCTTTCCTCCTATCCTAATTACTCGCAGAACCTCTGCTGACGAAAGGTTTAACGGCAAGATTCACATGACTTGGGCTACACAGGAATTCGATTATTTCTTCCTCAGCAGTTCCTCCTATGTCAAAATGCAAAAAAGACTTACTCAAGGTACCTTGCAAATACGTCAGTTTTTTCACTGTCGCTTCACGACCCATCCAGTGATTTCAAAGTTGGAAAGGATGGTGATGGTCTATTGAAGTCCTTCGTGGCCTTCCGTAGTGAGTAATTATCCTTTTGCAAAGGGGAGAGATTCTCAAGGAAGTTTTTTAGATGTCTCGATTTTAATAAACCTTAGCAGCCGTTTTCATTTATGAGCAGCCCTGTTCAAGATGATCTATTCTCAGGCCTTTTGATTACAAAAGGCCTGAGAATTAGAAACAGGTACCAGTATTAACTGGTACCTGTTTCTAAGTCTCCTCTTTTTAAAAATAACTTCCCCGGGTAGATAAGGACCTCCCTGTTCTCCATGCCTATCCTCATCCTCTGGATAAGACCGTCAACCTGCTTCGGCCCAGACAACAGGATTGCGTTCAAATAATGTTTCGCATTATCTATATCAGCACAACTTTTCAATAAGCGCAGGTTCTAAATTTTACTTTACTATCATAAAATATTCATATTTCAGACATCTAAAAATATTTTATGTCATGTCTGATTGTCAACATATTGCCCGATTTCCGTGCGCAAGTATCGAAAAAAGTATTCTTATCCTCGGATTGAAACATGTAAGAACTGGAGTATTTTTTACATTTAAAATGCAGGTAGGCCTACAAGAAAAGGATGTTCATATGAAGAAAATTACCTTCACGAAAACACAAAAAAGAGAAACCAACTTCTTGATGAAAAAAGGATGGTGAGAACCACATCATTAACTACTTATATAAAACATACGGCTGTCATAAACGCGGATATATGGATCATTATTTAACTTAAGTTTTCCAACCAATTTGCTTGAAGTTTTCATGAAAACAATTTAAATATTAGATTGAAAACAAGCTATGCATCATTACGCTGTAATAATTTAACTAATGATTTCAATAAAAAAAAGTAAAAACGTATTATATAATCGTTAACGTGACCTTCAAAATTTTTATTAAAAATATCACCCTCAGACAGTTACCTCGAAAACCATAAAAAAGATTTGTTTTTGTAACCCCATCAGAGAAACGCTACAGAATAAAAAAAGTCCTTGAAATTGTATGCAAGACTAAAAAAATGTATACCTCCTTTTAAAACGGTAGTTAATTATAATTTAAAAATTTCTGAAGAACTATGTAAGGCTACCGCTGCTATATGTTTTTAATCTTGCTGATAAAATGAATTTTCAACAGCTGTATCAATATTTACATTTTCATAAGTACCTCTTAAACAAGAAAAAAGTCACGGGTGTGAAGTTACCTTACTTGCCTTATTTTTTGTCATCTTCCCAAGAGACAATATATTACTCGACTTCCAACAACAAACTTGAATAAAAGATAAATTCAAAGAGCATGAAATTGTGCAATCGTTCAAAATAAAATAATTACATATAAGAAATATCGATCGTACATTATTAATAGCATTTCGCTTTCTTACGAGATTACAATTTTTATTATTATTACTTTACGTAGAATTACTCTTGTTTGGCTTCCTTAGAGCAGTAATATCTTTTCAGAACCCCATCGCTGGGGTTCATTTATCACTCAAAAAAATAAATTATTAATTCTTATGATCATAATTTTTGTAACATTATTTTTTTATAATAAATTAAATATTCTTCTCACACTGGAAATTATTTAAACTATTGCGCATTAAAATGTATCATTATACTAGCTGACCCGGCAATGCTTCGCTATTGCTAGATTTGAGTATATATATAGATTAAATCAACACAATTAATAGTTTGATAAAACATTAAAAAACTGACATTACGGGACTTCACAAAATTTAATCTTTTACTTTTACCCTATTTTCCTATTTCCCTATTTCTCTGTTCACCTGTTCCCTGTTTCCCTATTTCTTTCCCCACTTCCCTTTCCCTTTTCATCGTTTCCTTTTTCAATTTTCCCTTTCTCCTCTTTCCCATTTTTTATTACTCTTTCCCCTCCCCTACTATTTCCGCTTTCCCTATTTCCCATATGACCCAAAACGGAAAAAATTTAAAAGTGAATTAAGGGCTAATGATAATTAGAACTGATAAGAGAAGAAATACGTAGTTCTGGTATCTTGTACATCATTAAATTTTTAAATGAAGGTGTATAGATTTCGATATTTTGTTATTACACATTAAAATTTTCTCAATTAATAATTTACACATAACAATTTAAATAGATATATAAAAAATGATCTTCCTTTCAGAACATCGTAAAATGTTTATCCCTTAACTCAAAACGTTTTTTTTAATTTCTTCCTTATAAAAAATAATTTTATAATTATTTATTTACTGTACTTTATTTTAAACGCTTATATTTTAAATTCTTCAATGTAACAAAGATTCTATTACCAAATATGATGCTACACACTCGTAACTGTTATAATATTATAGTTATTTTAATACAATAAATTTTATGTAATATCTTGCAAGCGAGTACTTCAGTAGAAGCACAGTTTGTAATGTATTTTTCACAATACAGGTATTTATGCAAAACCCATAAAGTAGATTTACTCCCATATATTCATATTTAAATGTTTTTATTAATCTAATTTTTGTTTAATAATAACACAAGTATGTGCTTGTTACATCCTTTGTGAAAAGAGTATTTCACCTCAAGTTTGAACAGGTGATCGAATTTTGTACATTCATTAACTGAGACATTGCAGTCAGTTAATATTATATATACTGAAAGTTTTATTATTCTATTAATTTTCAAATTTAAACTAGCCACGTATATTAAGCCACCTCGCCGACTACTAAATCCAGTATTACCTTTTCATTGTTATTTTTCTTATATAATGAATTTATCTGATTTTTATAAACAATAATTACTCTCAAACAGGTTTTTATCTTCCCTTGCTCACACCTCTGTTGCCTGATACTTATTTTTTAATCTCATCCACCAAGTGATGTGCTTCCTTGAACTTAATTTATTTTTTAATTATTGTACAGTAAAGATAGCACGTGCAATTCACATCTTTCGTGTTAAATTCGTATACCTAGTTTTTCGTATTAGTAGTATTACTAGTAATACCTAGTATTGGTAGTTTTTCTACAAAACTATTGACACAGAAGAGTGTCAAAATTGTGATTACTGTTAAAATCATACTTTAAATCATTTAATAATATTTATAATCTTTTGAATATTTTATCTAAAAAAAATAGTTGTCTAAATCTATGATTAGAAATATACAAGCATCAGCGTTAAGTTACGTATTTAATATATCATCATAATTTTAATTTATATGAAAAAACCTTATGAAAAGAATTACAAGCATCAGCGTGAAGTTACGTATTTAATATATCATCATAATTTTAATTTATATGAAAAACCCTTACGAAAAGAATTCATAATATTTTTGTTAGATAAAATTATTTATTCCTAATGTGTACGTCACAATTTTTTCAACTAGTGAGCAGTAAACAACCACCCCTCCGAGCCAATGATATGAGGATGATAAGTACGACTGTAAATGAACTGTAGTCTTTTGTTCAGACTCAGGACGACCATTCTTAAGATGTGTGGTTAATTAAACCCCAACCACCAAATTACACTGGTATCCACTGTTTAGTATTCAAACCCGTATAAAATCAACCAACCTTTACTAGATTTCTCTCCTGAAAATCTTCACTTCGAAAATCAGCTGTTAAATAAGAGATTTACAACGACGAGTTTACCACTAGACTAACCCGTTGGGCAGATAAGATTTAATACTGTTTTCAATCGCAGTATATAAATAAATATATACAGGTTTATATTAATATATTCAGGTATATGTAGGTTAAAATTGTAACGATAGAAAAGATTAAATAAAAAATATATCAATATAGAGAATCATTATCAGGAGGGGTCGGAATAGCTTTCTTAGTCAAAAGAAGTTTATTGAAACATAATATAAATTTGAAGATTAAGATTTTTTCTGCTTTGTTGAATAACTTTATGGGTTATAGTATCTTAAGATTACGAACTTGAAAAACAACAAAACCAGAAAGAGAATCAAAGCTTTTGAAATTTGATATTTCAAAAAGAATATTAACAAATTAAAGAGATCCTAATTTTTTTAATGGAAGAGTTTTGAAGAAATTATTCTAAAAGAAGATAGCAGATTATAAGATGAAACAATTATTGGTTCAGGAATACTTAATAAAAGATAGGAATACAGAAATTTGGAAAATTAAAAACGAAAGGTTGTTTTTTTTTTTTTTTAATCTTAGCCGTTCGTTACTATTTTTCATACATCCTCTCTTTGTCTTCTATAATTTCTCCCTGTATCATATCCCTTTATTATCTAATTATATAAATCTGGATGAATTAACATTCATGATCAATCTGGCTAGTTCATCTCTAATTCATCTACAAATTTCCCTTATGGCTTCACTTCGTACTTCATCAAGAATACATAAAATAGGCTAAATATTTGATTGACATAAGGGGTAGCAAATATGTTAAAATTGTAAACTCAGACTGAAAAAGAGTGAAGACTTTATCAAACCAGGGAAGCATTTGATGATTAAAAATCATTATAATGTATGTTTAACATTAATATTAACAGCGGTTCGATTATGATAAAAAGGTATCATTTTACAAGCCCAACAGAGAAATTCAGGACAAATTCTTTGGAACAGTTTTAAAAAAAAGGAAACAAAAGGTAAGTCTACCCAACGAAATATGCTAAGAAATAAAGTACATATTTTATTACTAAAAGACGTCTAGTGGATTTTCTGCTAGACTTAATAATTTTTTTTACTTTACTAAAAAAAAAAAAACCAAGCAGCTCTGCTGAAGAATGTATTAACAAAAACGAACACGGCTATTATGTAAAAGGGATAAGACAGATAAAATGGTCCTAGAACACACACTGAAAGGAGATTGTATGCGATAATCTTTCAAAAAAGGATAATGCCATTATTTTTTGAATCGATTCAATGAAGGAAGTACAATGTAAAGGAGTAAAGGAAAAAGGACAAGAAGTGACGCTAACATCACCTGGATTCGTTCTCACATAAGGCTTATCTTCTTTGCTCCGTTTCCTTCTGGCCGTTAGTATGACAATGTAAGCTTTTCACCATTTAAGTAGGTCTCACACTACTGCACCAACATACTGTAAAATGTTTATTTTATCACTTTAGATATTTTTAATACCGTAAATACTTCACACTGTTTATCATAAAATGATTTAAATTACACTTGAATGTGTATGATAAATGTGCACATGAATGTGCACATTTATCATCGTTTTACATAGTCGCTTAAATTGTAATTTAACCCGGTAATCGTTATTTAGTAAATTAAAAATAAATATGTTACACAAAATTATTAAGATAAATATACATTCTGAAAAATATGAACATTCCATTAAAAATTAAACTACTTAAAAAACCATTATTGAAATACATGTTTAAGTCAATATGTGATTAACAATATAAAATAGATTTTCGATTTTTCCCCATTTTTTTCTCTAGAAATGTTAAATTTATATATCAAGAATTCTAAAAGAGATCCTCTTCGCTGATAAATGCCAAACTTGACCTATATTTGCGATCATTGATTTTCTATGATCATTTATGTGACATGAGCCTCTATCAATTCTAAAATGTCACATCTAATGTAGCTATTCTTGTGAGATAGAGTGGGTAGAGTTATCTGCGGTATATGTTAAAAGATATTTTATCGAGTCTATTGTATATCTTGCATACAGTGCATACCGTCTATCAATCTTTTGCTCACTTCCTCGTTTTGCAACATCGATTTATATCTCTCAGTATTAGATGTCGTTATGTGTTTTGCACAATGACAATTTGTTATTTGTAAAACAATTCACAATGGTTTAAATAATACTGATTAAGTCAAAAGACAAAACTAAAAATTTGTAAAATAAATGTAATTTTATAAATATCTATAATAATAATAATAATAACAACAACAATAATAATAAGCGTTTTAATTTCATACCTTACGACCATATTCCTCATTATTAAAATTAATATGATTTTATGTCGATAATTTACATAAAATATAATTATTTTTTTTTAATTTTTCTTATAAGATCTCACAGTATCCATAAACTCTCGACGGATAAAATTGTAACTAACTACTAATTCGTTGATCAGCGCCTTGAGAAAACGCAGTACATTCTTACTTTAGATTCTCACGTGTATACCAACTAGTAGAGCAATTAGTAAAGTTGTACTCAATCTTGTAGACGATTAATTTTATGTACTTGAACCGTAATGTAAAATAAGAAATAGAAACATTATATTCCGTCTGAGAAATTACAGCCAAATGGAATAATCTTATAAATAAAACAGGAAGATTTATTTCCTGTTAAAATTATAGGATTTTTACGTCAGAAGTTAAAAAAATTTAAAAAGATTACTATTGACTTATTTCAAACAGAAATATGAGAAATTGGTAGCTGAGAAAGTAATAAGCGGCTGGAATACAAATGAAAGATTTCAAAGCAGAATCATATTACTGTTACTCCGTGTTAAAATGTAAAATCACACTGTTTATTTTTTACGCTATTGCAAGGCCGTATAATCTTAGCAAGATTTATTATAATCGTTTCTAAAGGTTACAGAAAGATTCTGTAAAAGTTATATAAAAATACAGTGTATCAGTCTAGTGTTGGTGTCAGTTAAACGTTAAGTGTCAGTACGGAGTCGGCCTTACAATACATTTTATAGGCTTAGATACGTTCTGTCCCAGTTTCACTAGTTTCTTTACAAGAAAATAAAGATTAATGGTGAGCCAGCTATCAATTGCATTGTAAAGAAATGTAAAGCTGTTTCAATTTTCTAAAATCCAACAAATAAAAAGCAAAAACACTTCCATTCATTTATTACCACCTCATAAATATATCGTAAAAAATCTGCGATGCTCAGACCTTCTTACGATCAAAACTAAACACGAAATACATTATGATATTAAAACATAAAAGTGAATTCGATCCAAAAGAGGATACATTAGGTGACAATCTCCCATATAACTTTTACACTGTCAAAAACTATTAAAGTGAATAGTAAGTATTAATGTATGATTTAAGATACAGGTAGCATTTAATAAAGCTACTAACATCTTCAAAAAAATTCCACTAATTATATCTCATGTCATTTTACACGGTTTTCAGAAATAATAAATACGTACTCCTCTTCACCCATTAATTTTTAACTGACTTCCTCCTCGTCTACTTCCAAATTTTCAGCAAAATAATTCAAAATTACGATTTTTATCTTTCAACTAGTAATAATAATAATTCTAAGTAACCAGTTATTTTTCAACTGTTTGTTTCTAAACCAAAGAGTTCTGCTTCATTATTCAATTTCATTCAGCTTTATTAGAAATTTGCAATAAGGTCTTGGACAGCATTAACTTGAATATATTTGTTTAATATATTCATAAGTTAATTAGTCTAATTTTATTTTTCTCTGCTTTCTTTACTTCTCTAATCTACAATCTGCCGTTAAAACAGTTTATTTCTATCTACCGTTACAACAGTTTATTTATACCAGTATTTTATTTGAAATTTACATTAATTTTTTTTTAATTTATATGTAATCGATTCTGAGTCTGTTTTATAATACATTAAGCCAAACATAAATATTTATTGTTTTATTGCTATTTTAGGGGAAATCGTATATTACAAATCAAATTGATATATCTAGGTAATAATTTGCCGTGCCTGCTGATCTCTGCAAGATGATCCAGTAGGAGGTTAAATACAGACGTAATATTTGATTAAAACGATAAGTAATCTAAATAAAAATTTAAATCTAGAAAAAAAGAAGATAAAAGCTTTTTAATTTGACAGAAAAGTATACTTGATACTTAATATTAAATACATTTTGTTTTTTCTTCCTTTTACGAAGTAAAGGAAGTATTGTAATCACGAAAGTTTTCCGTTTTCAGATTACTCAAAAACGATTAGCCATAGAATGTCGAAATTTTGAATTTAGGACAGTCGTAACATCTAGTTGTGTGCACCTCTCCTTTTGATTGCAATTGACTGGAAGAAGTGTCCAAAAAAGCCCAAAATCCAAAAAAATTGGATTTTGGACTTTTTCTTAACTTATTAAGAAAATAATAAGCCCTTATTGAGAGTTTTTCAACGATGTAAGTTGTACTTATTTTCACTGCTTCCAAAGTTATAGCCAAATAAAATTAGAGAAATATTTGGATCTTACTAGGGGAAGGCACATCGTTTCGAATCCGACTTCATTTCCTTCTGTTTGTTTATTTAAATATATTGATTTATTAATAATTATTAACCTCTGTTGTAAAAATATTTACAATAAATAATATTTCAATAATAACAATAAAAAAATATAAAAAGAAAAAATGAGAAGTTGTTAGTGAAATAAAATTTTATGTACTTTTCGTTTAAAAAAAAAATTGTTTATGTAATTTAATAGGCGTACAAGGAAGTCATGTGGTGTCCACATCAGCTTTTTTTTTATTTAGGTTAAAAATTAATGAAAAGAAAATTTTCATTTACATTTTATTACATAATTTTAAAATGTAGTTAAAATTTTTTTTATTAGTTCAAAAATAAATTTGAAAAAATAACGATAATGTAAACATAATTAGCCTGTATGTAAAAATATAAATGATTTAAAAAAACGTATTTAATTTAGAAAAACCTTTTTATGTAATATATACAACTGATATTTTTGTAACAAAAATTTAAAAAACTTATAGTTCTTAGTTTAAGATCTTACACATCTTACACAATTATTATTTGATCACAAATAATTAGCCCAATTTCGATTTAATGTTGTAATAAAATGCATAAATATTATTATAAAATCAAATTTGCTTCTTTAGTCTAATAATTTTTTTCGTTAAAAAATTAAAAACATAAAATATAATCTGACGTAACTTAGAAGAATTTTCAAATCTGGACATGATCTCGCTGACCTTTCATATAAGCAGATTTAAAATTTTTAATTCCCTATTGTGATAAAATAAAAGCTAATTTTAACCTAAATAAATACTATTTACCTAATTTATATCTATTAATAAAAAATGTTTTGATTATTTTCTAAAAAGCTTAAAAATATCGTCTGTTTTATACTGCGCTAAGTAGGCTACTCTGTCCTAAGACGTCAAATATTGCTTAAATATATCTTGCAACATATTTGAATCCAAAAAGTACCTATTTTTAATTTAAAACTATATTTAAAAACTCTGACACTGGCAATCCAAAAACTTTAATATCAAAGTACATTAAAAATTAAAAATAAATTTAAATTTAAAAATTATTTATACTTCATTAATTATAAATAAAATACTTTCCGAGATGAAATAATAGAAAAAACAATTTTAACACGTTTTCTGCTGTAAAACAGGAAAAAATTTAAAAAAACTATTTTTAAAAATTATAAGATTTTTTAAGAATAAGATACAGAATTTTAGAGTTTTTCTTAATATTTTCTATGGTAATTACATTTTGATAAGTAAAAGTAAAATTTGTAAAAATATTTAACGTTTTTGAGATCATCCCCTTTGCAGCAACCATCCCTCTTCAACTATTTCATGAAAAAATCATTATAAATTAAATAATTTTTAAAAATTAAAATTAAATGTATTAATTAACAAATTATCTTACTAAATTTAATTGTAAGTTAAATATTTCCTGACATGTTATGCGGTAAACACAAACATACGTAACGCATGCACAAACACGTCATTTTATACACAAGATTTTAGTGCAATTGGTCAGAATATTCAAAAGATAATAAATAAATATAAGATCACACAGGGGGATCATTTTTTAATAAAAATTAGTACAGTAATTTCTTTTATTAAATATATTATACTCGTATTTAGGAAGATTAGTATTTATCCGTAAAAAATTATGTTTCGTTTTATAACGTAGTCCGTACGTTGTTTTGGTTTCATTGAAATTTTTATTAAATACTCAAGTCTATATTTCATTACTTCGACAGTATTATACGATATCGGTAAATGCGCAGAAAAACAAATTAATATAAATATTACATGCAGTCACTTTTAGAAGTAGGTTAGCAAATATTGATTACAAACACATTACGGCCCGACCTAGTATATCGGTTTAGTAGTGTTCTATTTTAAGTAAAGTTAAACGTAAAAGTAAGGAAAGAAAGTGCGCGTGCATGTGTTCGAATAAGTAAGAGAGTGTCTATTATGTATTCGTGTATGCCAATTTACGAACTTTATATATACGTACATATTATCGTAGTAATACATTTGGGTGAAGTAATAGAATCCTTAAATTCAATGGTATAAAAACTTGATACAGAATTATGGGCTGAATAAACTGAAATCTGATTCTTCCCTCGGATGCTGTAAGGAGATTGAAAATCCATTAGATGCGTTGGAACTTGTAGGAGATGGCTTCACCTCAAGATAAACGCTGTGAAAATTTCAATGAAAATGGATTTAATCGTTAATACAAAAGTTTTTTCCATATAAAAATAAACAGACATTTTTATTGTAAACAAGTACAAAGTAAGTAATTTGTATTCATTTTTTATAAATGTTGAAACCAATTCAGAGATAGATAATTAAAGGACAATCATGTAAGCAGGAAGATTTAACCTTATTTTTATTCTCAAAAATAATATCTTGCAGTTTATTTAGCCATGTAGACAGAGTAAATTTAACACTTTAATATCCCTGAAAACGAAGTTACATTTTGATACATTGGGGTTACATTTTGATGCATAAAAGTAAAATTTGTAAACATATTTTTTTGAGGTCATCCCCTTTGCAATAACCAACTTTCTTCAACTATTTCATGAAAAAATTATGTATGGCTTCTGAATCTTTTTTTTTTTTGTACAACTGGGTTTTCCACTTTTGCGCACAGATACACATTCTTTCTTTCTTGCGTGCTCTCTCTCTCACCCTCTCTCTCTCGCTCTCTCTCTCTCTACACATATATATATATATAAAAACTCAAATTTAAAATAAGTTTTATGTTAAAATACTATAACAAACTCACACGTTTTTAAGATATTAATTTAAAAATTAAAATGCAGTTTATTTTTAATTCCTAAATATTTTGGATCGTAAAATGTTGAAATATGTAACTGTATAAGAGTTACATACTTACAACGTAAGTATGTAAATATATATTCAGAATTGGGCCCCTTATGGACATCCCCGTCTAAATGAAACCACGATAGATAAACGAAGAATGAATATGCACCAACATCTGAAGTTTCTAACCCTGTCCTGTTGATTCGCTTTGAAAGGTCATTTCCTTCAATTACGATGCAGCACACACTAAGCATGCTCGAGGTATATGAATATGAATACTGGTTCAAGTGGAAATTGATGGTGAAACCACCAAATTTCATTAATGACAGGGGCTCAAGATCATTAAAACTAACCTACGAGAAGTCACCCGACTCCAGCCAACTCACCTTACAAGGCGGAACCTCTTCACCGATGAGTAATCAACGACAGCGATTATACTCAGTCCAAGGTCACTAACTGCAGAGGTGGTAATATACATCTGCCCTATTGGACGAAAGGTCAAATAAATTACTTAAACTCATTTTTTTTTTTTTTTTTGCTTTTATTAAACAGTAAATAAACACAGTTCCCATTTGATTCATCTGCCTTTAAATCATTTATCATTTAATAACAATTAAATTCTTCATATTATGAAGGAAAAAATTATTAAAATTTTCAGCTATTTTTTGTTTATCAGAAATTAATTCACCCTTATAACAGACTTTTAATTTCATTGTTTAGAATTTCTTTGAATCCTAATTGGTTTTTAATAACTACGAAATACTTTTGTTTTGATTTTCTGAATGCCATTGCAGTTTTTAAACTAATTTTCTTTACAGTTTTTGAAAAATTTTTAAATATTTTTTTAACAATTAATATAATAATTATGATAGAGCATATTCCGGATATATTTCTATACTACCCACTTTCATTTTCGACTAGAAATGTAACCTTGTGTAATACATTTTACTTATTTTAGATTAGATAGTTTTGTTTTGAATTGGAGCATACTTTAATTGGAAGAATTTATAAAATCATTTAAGCATCTTTCTGAAAAATGTTCGTACTTTAAATTACCATAAAGAGAATTTAACACGTCAATATGTTTAAAATTCTTCCTAAATTATGTAATATTTCTTTCTTTTGATATAGTCGTTTTAATTACTGGTAATAATGACGGTATTTACAAGTAACAGTAATAGTTTTATTTATTACGGTAGAGCAATTAAAAGACCAATTAAAGGGTTTCTATAACCATAGGATGTAGTAAATTTGTTAAAATAAAAGTTTGTAAAAAAAAGCTATCCACGCAGATTTGCTGACGTACTTGGCACTCTAGTGGTAAAGCAAAATTAAGAAATAATCAAACAACTTAATCCCTTAAAATCCCTGTATTTTCATTATCAATTTTTTGACTTAGACTCTTGTCCAAGTTTTAAAGTGCAACATTGTTACCTACCCAAATCAATACGATCCCTTGTAAGTCCAACCACTAATATTAACCGTCGGACACAGCAAGCTTTTTGATATTTCCACTTTAATGGGAACCAAACATAAAATTCAATCACGCTAAGTAATGTCAAATATTATGTCACTTTTTCACGTAAAATAAAACTAATTAATCTTTCGTAAATTATTTATAATATTTAGTAAAGACAAACATAAATATTTTTCATTTTCGTATTTCAGAAAAAAGCATATCTTGTCTTAATCAAGAGAAATTCTTAAATAAAGTTTACCGTCATTTACTTATTTAAAACTCCATCTTCTAAAATTTACGAACCAAGTAAAACATAAAAGTTATTTGTAGAAGCATAACAGAATAAAATTATACTGTAACTAATCATTTTCTCTTTAACAGCGAATCTATTTCTTCGCATATTTCAATAACATTATTATTATTAAATCTTTAAGATTTTTCTTAAACATTCAACTGGTACTTTTTATTTCAGACTTAGCCATTTGTCCGCTTATCCCATAACGACTGTGTACAATGACTAAACATACACGATATTTTTAACTGCAATTTTTCCTTTTAATCGGGTAAGTCAACGTTTTCTGCAAGAACATTTTTCCACAATTTAGGCAGTATCTCAAACAAAATAACAGAACTTTTAGTTCTATTCCCTTCAAATATTAACACCATCCTTCTACTGTTAATGAGAGAAGAAGGCATTTTCTGTCTTTTCTTATAAGTATTCGCTGTTGCTATCCCGTTTCATACATAAGCTACTTCTCGTCCACATTTAATAGTATTTTTTTGTTTTTTTAGGATCAAGTTCTTAATTACAATTACCTTCACTACCGATTAACTTCATCAATTTTAAATCATCTAAATTCTTTTTCTCATTAAATTAATACGTATCTTTTCATAAATTTTCAAAATATTTTTATTATTTTGACTCAGTGTTTTAATTACTTCTAAAACTGAATTAATAAAAGCATTAAATATATACTACACAATTAATAGACAACAAATAATTCAGCAATCCTGAAACTAACACCGCGAGAATATCGCAGATAGATATCAAACAATAACACTTAACAAGAAACTCCGTTGAGATTTTCATCGTAGTTAATGATTGAATACTAGCAACATACTTGAACAAGGAAGGTCTCTCGTAATAAAGAATGTGCAAGAAGAAAACACCTAATAAGCTCAAAAATTACTTATGTTATTGACTATAAGTAAAATTGAAAAATTCACAAATTTATTCTTATAATATTGTTAACTTTAATATAACTCATAAAAATATATAATACTGAATTATAAAATACAATGAATGCTTTGAGAATATATTGATATATACTCGTATAACTTAATATTATATCATAACCATATATATTATCATGTATTAATATTAAAATTATATAAATACTAAAAAAATTAATTTAAAATTTTAATAAAAGGAACTCTTATCTGTAACTATTGTATTTTACATTTCATTAATACACAATATATATTTAAAAATTTGTTTCCTTGATTTTTTTTGACAATATATACAAACTTCGTAGAACAATTTCTTTTTTGTTGATTTTTTTTAAATGAGGACAACACAAAACGTACTGAAACATATTTTATTATTTAAATTAATAACAACACTACCTTTAAAAGAAAATGAAATAAATCCATGACGTTTAAATGACAAATTTTTACTATATATTTTAAACTTTTATTAGATTTCAAACCAGATTTCAAATAACATTTTCCACGTAAAAAATTAATTAAATTCTACAACGCTCGTTTTGTGACTGCTTTTTTACTTATTTACTTTTTTTTATTTTTTTTTTTTATTAGCGTAATGTTATTAAAACTCTACTTTAACAGAGATAATCCAATGTTTAATATAACAATATGGTTTCTATATTAACAAACATATAAAAGTTAAATAATAATTCATAAATGATAATAATAAATCATTTATTGTAAATATAACTATAAAACAATTAAATCTGAAATTATTAATCATTGATTTAGATCATCAGAGTAGCAAACACGTACTTTTCAACTCACAAATTTAAACAATACTGTTAAAAAAAGGCGTTGAATTAAAAATAACTAAAGGGTTGGTTGTCCTGTCAGGACAGGAAGTTGGTATTACGGAAGTAGTGGAGTTTGAGGGAGGTTTATGAGTACATCATATGATTAATTTCACCAGCAGGAGGTTAAAATCGAATGCAGTTAGTGTTGGGTTTGACGTAGTAATTTGTCATCAGAGTCCAGTCAGTCACCTTAACTATCCGTATTTATCCGTTTTTACAACATTAATCCAAAGCATTCATCGAAATTATGTTAATATAGTTGTATCTTAAAGATGCATAATTATCAAATGATAAAGATTTCAACCATAAAAATAAATTATATTGTGTTTTTTTTATTATATTCTATTTTTTGTTAGAAATTCATTGAATTATTCTATTAGGAAAAAAATTGACAAATATTAAACATGAGTATGTTAGAATTTTTCCTTAAAACAAATCATTTTACACATATTGTGAATATTTTTATAGTACTCCATACAATAAGGAGATAAATTTCCTGAAAATACATTTATATTAAAAAGTAGTTTTACTACTCTGAAGAAAAAATACGTGTCAAATTGCATTTCGTGACTTTCGAATTTTGGATTCTGGTGTGATAATTGTACATAATATACACTACAGTCATTAGGTATAAACTAAAATTCCTAGATAAAAATACGGAGTCATTCATAAAGAATATAAAAAACGTTCAGGCCATGTTTTACTGGAGAAAGTAAGAAGAAAGTTAATATAAGTTCAGAGACACTTCGTTTGTGAAAGTCAACTGACAAAAGATTTCTCGCCGACTTTGCGCCTTCGGTAAAATTAAGCCAGATGGTAATTCTTGGGTCCTAAATAAAGTGTTTTTATATGAAATTTAGTGCTTTTAATTTGAAATCGGAATTGAAATCTTGAAAAAGTCCAGAACTATATATTTAGTATTTAATCTGGAGTAAAAAACAAAAAATTAGGGACGAAAAACACAGTATTTTATGTTTGCTGAAAAATAACTGTTAGGCGGGTAAACACATAAAACTTTTAAACATTAAATCAAATAAAGAATTTTATTCTGAGTAAAATGGTATGTGAAATGTCTACAGAAACTAAGATACAAACATAAGAATTTCAAAGTTTAATAAAAACAAAACATATGAAAATGTGGCAGATTTGAACTAGATATTAAACTACAAAAAATTCTCAATATTACAAAAAAAAAAATAAATATTTTAGAAAAATAAAGTACGATATATTCAGTTATTAATATGTATATATGATTTAGTTAAAATTAAAACGATCGGATGTTTTTGAACAAAATCCTGCATTTTGCCTTACCAAATAAACAAATATATTGTTTAACTATTCCTTAAATTCACCACTTAAATACGAGTATCTCTAAAGTAAGGCTTCTACATTAATAATCGTTCCACGTAGCATGAAATCAATCAGTAATTTGCTAAACCGATCCCAACAGACTGTGGCCATCAGTTTTTTTCCAAATGGCTGTGGCTTGACCTTTGCTGGTCTAGTTGATGATTGAGGATGACACCGTTTTCGGAAGTTTCTTGCATTTATTACATTATCACCGTACACAGCAACCAACTGACTATGAATTTCAGCCGGCTTAAAGTTTTGGTGGTTTTTTTTTCCCCCTACTCCCTCGGACCGGTTATCCAATTAAGTATACGCAGCCCGAGGAAGTGTCCTTTTACTCAAAGGAGGCCTCCCCATCCACCGACTGTATGTCCGGCACGGTAGGTCAGCCCCCCCGGTCGGATCTTTTCTTTTTGTTTTCTTTACATTGCCTGCTTCAAATCCCCAGGGCAGGAACCGAGTCCGACTATGCCGTCCCCAGCCCCGGGAACCGGGTCTCGGTCTTTTGATGTTGCCTGCCTCTAACCCCGCAGAAGGTAGGCCAGGCCCGACTATGTCGTTCCCAGCCACCAACTACGAAGCCGGGTCTCGGTCTTTACATTCCCTGTCCGATCTCGTAACGCCTACTCGCGGTCGTAGGTTTCATAAAGAGACAATACTCATGAACATCCTAGTTCTACAATTACTTCAGTCTTATTAGTACCCCATACGTCTTTCAGTATCATTTTTCTCTTTTAAAACTAAAAAGGAGAATTTTTCAAAATTATTCCAATTTTGTCTAGAACTCAATATGAAGCTAATTAGTTCCTCGGGTGTGAGATTCTGTATTCCCGTGCGAAACCTAAGTGTTGTCCATTTATCGCATTTAAATATTGTATGCTCAGCTGTGTCATCGCGTTCACAGTACCGACAACGTGGAGAGCTTCTTTTACCAAAGCGGAATAAATATTGCTCGAAATTTCCGTGTCCAGAGAACATCTGAGAGACATAGTAGCTGACCTCGCCATGCTTTCGTTTGACCCATTGACTAATGTCTGAGATCAACCTTTTTGTCCACATAGCCCCCTCATGTTGACTCCATCTACGCTGCCATGCCTGTATAACCACTTCAGAAGCATCACCACGTTCCATGCCCTGAAAGCGAAGCTAGCGTTCCAAGACCTGGAGTTCTATGGGTTTTGTGGACGCCAGAACGCACGCCGTCTCATAAGATATTGTGCGGTATCCGAACATCACCCCAACTAGAGCCTGTCTATGTAGACTCCTCAATCGTTTAGCATTCCTTTGCGTGAATATGGCTCTATACCAAACAGGTGCAGCATACAATAAAAATCGCTATTTATCATAGCGATACACCAGCTTCAATATACCCTCGTCGTATTCTTCTGCCAACAGTCCATTTAACTAATGATTAACAGCACTTTTAAGTTCATTGTCACCCGGGAACTACTTACCACTCAAAAATTCTTTCAATTTTCAAACAAATGATAATCAGAAGGAACTAAGCCCGGACTATATGGTGGGTAATCGTAAATTTTCCATCCGAATGTTTTCAGTAAATCATGAGTCGGACCCGCAACATATGGACGTGCATTATCGTGCACAGGAAGGAGCCGTCGGTCAGCCGCCCACGTCGCCGATTTTTAATGGCGCGTCGTAACTTACGTAGAGTTTTGTATTAGGCTTCTACATTAATAATCGTTCCACGTAGCATGAAATCAATCAGTAATTTGCTAAACCGATCCCAACAGACTGTGGCCATCAGTTTTTTTCCAAATGGCTGTGGCTTGACCTTTGCTGGTCTAGTTGATGATTGAGGATGACACCGTTTTCGGAAGTTTCTTGCATTTATTACATTATCACCGTACACAGCAACCAACTGACTATGAATTTCAGCCGGCTTAAAGTTTTGGTGGTTTTTTTTTCCCCCTACTCCCTCGGACCGGTTATCCAATTAAGTATACGCAGCCCGAGGAAGTGTCCTTTTACTCAAAGGAGGCCTCCCCATCCACCGACTGTATGTCCGGCACGGTAGGTCAGCCCCCCCGGTCGGATCTTTTCTTTACATTGCCTGCTTCAAATCCCCAGGGCAGGAACCGAGTCCGACTATGCCGTCCCCAGCCCCGGGAACCGGGTCTCGGTCTTTTGATGTTGCCTGCCTCTAACCCCGCAGAAGGTAGGCCAGGCCCGACTATGTCGTTCCCAGCCACCAACTACGAAGCCGGGTCTCGGTCTTTACATTCCCTGTCCGATCTCGTAACGCCTACTCGCGGTCGTAGGTTTCATAAAGAGACAATACTCATGAACATCCTAGTTCTACAATTACTTCAGTCTTATTAGTACCCCATACGTCTTTCAGTATCATTTTTCTCTTTTAAAACTAAAAAGGAGAATTTTTCAAAATTATTCCAATTTTGTCTAGAACTCAATATGAAGCTAATTAGTTCCTCGGGTGTGAGATTCTGTATTCCCGTGCGAAACCTAAGTGTTGTCCATTTATCGCATTTAAATATTGTATGCTCAGCTGTGTCATCGCGTTCACAGTACCGACAACGTGGAGAGCTTCTTTTACCAAAGCGGAATAAATATTGCTCGAAATTTCCGTGTCCAGAGAACATCTGAGAGACATAGTAGCTGACCTCGCCATGCTTTCGTTTGACCCATTGACTAATGTCTGAGATCAACCTTTTTGTCCACATAGCCCCCTCATGTTGACTCCATCTACGCTGCCATGCCTGTATAACCACTTCAGAAGCATCACCACGTTCCATGCCCTGAAAGCGAAGCTAGTGTTCCAAGACCTGGAGTTCTATGGGTTTTGTGGACGCCAGAACGCACGCCGTCTCATAAGATATTGTGCGGTATCCGAACATCACCCCAACTAGAGCCTGTCTATGTAGACTCCTCAATCGTTTAGCATTCCTTTGTGTCAATATGGCTCTATACCAAACAGGTGCAGCATACAATAAAGCCGAGGTGCATGCGGAGACTAAAACCCTACGTTTAGATGATCTTGGGGCATCTCGGCCAGCTAATAGCCTTGTGAGGGCTTGTAGTAATCCTTCGACTCTCTCGAATATATATACTATATGAGCACTAAAGCTTAAGGTTTTATCAATTATCACTCCCAGATATTTAGCCTGATTGACACGTTCAAGCCTATGTTCCCCTATCTTAAGTTCAAGATCTCGCAGCCGTCTCCTTCCCGCCAACATAATATATTGACTCTTATCTACTGAAACTGTTAATCCTTTGTCGGTTAACCAGTTATTTACGATCTCTAGAGTGTCATTGCTCCTTTGTTCGAGGACATCTTCTGATCTCGCAGAGGTGAGTATCGCTAAATCATCAGCATAGGCCACTATTTCCGTCTCTTCAGGTAGCTGTAGTCGTAATACATCATCAATGACCAGTAACCAAAGTAATTTTTTTTTTTTTTTTTTAGGGCGAAAAACGAGCGGTTGTTATCATCGCCCGGAAAATAAATAAATAAATAAAAATAAAAGTAATTAAAACTTAAAACTACTATCACAGTAAGCAAAATCCGGAATGGGTGTAAAAGGCCCATTCTCGGTTAACAAAAACACTAACATGTAACTAGAGAGCGAATCATCCACACGAACACGAGCCGTTCGGTGATTTATATATGTAAATATCTTTTCTTATGTCTTCATTCACAAAATAACACACTGTATCACTAAAAAATAACTTAGTGTCCCCAAAATAAGCCAAAAAAGATGCCTTATAGTCACTAAACCAAAAACATAAAAAACTCTTAATAACAAGGTAAATCCGCATCCAAGTCTCTTAAAAATTTACAAGTATGTCCGTTATCCAAAGCACTTAGATTCCCAAAAGTCCAAATCAATAAAAACGCCAAAAAACCAATCGAAAACACAATAAAACGCGGAGCTCAAATAGGCACGTCTTAACAGACGGAGTATCCTCACTCGACAAGTTTTGGTGGTTTAAAAAAAAAAGAAGTTTTGGTGGTTTAGTTATAGGTTTTTTTTTAAGTTTTGGTGGTTTAAAAACCTATAACTAAATGTATTTCACAGTCGGCGGCAACATCGAATTTCCTATTCATTTTATAACGTAATAACTCCCACGTAATCAAAGATAATACAACGCAACAACTTAAATACAACAATGCAGTGTGTACGTTACTAGCGTGACCATGAATAAGACAAGTTCGCCAACCTTATGGAGAGAAATTTCCCAGCGGTCTTTACTTTAGAGATATCTTTAAGCAAATTATAGATTACTTTTAATAACACAATATTTAAACATTCAAAAATACAAACTTATATCAATACATTTGTATTTTAGCTTATGTTTTATTACTTTGTTTTCTTTAACTCGCAATATTTTTTTTTCATGTTCGTCTTCAAATCTTGCATTCTCAATTTAACACACTTCCTGACATTTCTTATTGATAATATTTTGCGCAATTACTACAGTCAGGTGACAATACAATATTCAACCATTACTTTTGCAAACATCCCCTCGTATGGGGGTAAATTTGTAAAATGTATATAAGCGAAAAAAGGTTTGTTAATTTACAGTTGCATTTCAATAATCAAAATCTTCACTATTTCGTTACTTTTTATAGTAAATATTTGATTGAAAATTTGTTTGATATTTTATAAATATATTAGAAATTTCAATGTATGATATTATCCCCCTTTTGAAATTCAAATTAACTTACTAATTAAACTCGTGCAATATATGATAATTTGATAGAAGTATGATTAAAAAGTTCAAAGCAAGTTTTTAAAAAATTTTTATAATATTATTTTATTTTAGTTTTAGTACCTTATGTATGGAATTTAGATATCTCAAAAGTTCACCATCCAGAGGTGATGTTATCATCACTTCTTTGGCCACGGATACTCTTATATCTCATAATTTTTTTTTCTTTTTATACTAATTTACAGTAACATTTTATAACACATTTTTTGATCTACTATACATACTTTATGAATTTTATATTTTTGCTTTTATGAGAAAAGATTCTTAGATCGCACTCAAAGGGATTTTTATTCTTTTTTACAAAATACTTCATTTAATTTTTATTTAATCATTTTCTTTTTACTCAAAACACAGTAATTAATAGTGTTTATAGAAAAAACTTAGTTTAAAGATGAATTAAATACTGTATTTTAATTTTTTTATTATAATTATCAGAGTTTTTAAATTTGTTGTATTTTTGGTATTAATTCATCGTAATCACTTCCTTATTGTTTGACAACAAATTAATAATTTGCTATTGCATGATACTTTAATAAAATGTATTGTTTTAGGATTTAAAAATCCACTTAATACTACAATTGTTCTGAGTGACGTTATATCAGTACTATTGTGTATTATACATCACAGATTGTATAGCAACCATTATTACGATGAGGAGACGTACAGTTGTGCAGATACTCATTTTGTTCAACTTCTGCTATCTAAACTCACGGACGACTGATCGCGGACTATTGCTGCCACGTACATTTCACTGCCTCATTCACCAACAAACTAGGACCTTATTATTATCATCATCCATTACTCTGTAATATTCATATAATCTGTACGCATTACATTCCAAAAAAAGACAATACAAAATATTATTCTTGTGAAAAAATACTATTTCAATTATTTTAATTTGGACTATTACAATTTTATTTTTCATAAAGTTAATAGCCAAATTTTCATCAGTACAGTTTCTACTTACGTATATATATTTTTGTGACGTTTTATGATACCATAAAATTAAAATAAATCGTATTATTACTTTTTTATTATTAAAGTTTTTACAGCTTAATTCTTACACGTAAGATCTACTTTTATTTTCTTATTTTATTTTAAAAGCGTAATGAAAAATTATGCATTTCAATTTGAATGAGTAAAAAGAAAACCTAAAAAAAAATATTTGTTATGAGTAAGTAATAAGAATTTGGTTAACAAGATATAAGTTATCTTAAACGAATAAATTGGAACTACCCGATAAAACATGAGGATGAAACCAAAAAAGTTCGCAAGCTGACATATGGCATCACTTATAAGGAGTAGACGTACTAGTTGCAGTTTAACGCTATCGGTTCCTTAATTCTGTCTCCCAATCCCATATTTTTTTGGTTTCTAAATAAAACAAAACAGCCTGATCTGTTAAACGTCCTACGGTGTTTAACACGTAAATATAAACTGTTACTTAACGAATAAGAATCGCAGTTGCAGCGGACCCATTAAATAAATTGACTGATATTTTTTAGAAATTACGTACATTTCTAATTATAATACAGTTTTATTTCTTATACACACGATAAAATAAGACGACAAATTTCTTAAAGTAAAAATAAAACATCAATAGTTTTAGTCTTATCTGATAATACAGACATCCAAATTTAAAATTAACAACACATTTAATTGAAATTCAACCAGGGACTGTAACAATAACTATTCGACTATGGTAATAACCATTCAGCGAAGTGATCAGTAAACTTTTCCAAATACATAACAAACAAGTAGTCACAGGTTTAATAGTAACTTTGTCACTTTCCCAAATGGAAACTGACAAAGAAATACGATTTAGGTTACTTGCTAAATAAAATTAAACAAATAAATTATGTTCATGGAAATAAATTTTACCGAAATATTGAAGTCATCTTACCTTAAACAAGTTGATGTGTGCGTTTTACAAACAATTTCTTGGAATGTAAAATTATAAAATTGGATTATGATAATCAAATACAGCATAAAGAACTTACCTGAAACAAATAATATATAGATAATTAACAAAAACATATGTGAGTATATATAATACTTTACATAAACAATAATTTACACACCAATCTTCAATAACAGCTACTAGTTGAATAAAACAACTAAAAAAAAAGTAATGCAAAAAGACTATGATGGGATAGAAGGTAGCGTAGTTCAACATTTGTAGCTTTTGCAATAGTATCAGATGAATCACATTTCTATCAAGACTGTTTTTTTTCTTTTTTTGAAGTGACACGTAATTATAGTTAGTTTGAGAAGAAAGGAATCGACAGATTCCGGCTCACGTACTGAAGTAGTAAAAGATAAGATGAAGTAAATAATATGACGACAAGGAATGAGTCGACGTAGTAAAAGATCTGTTTTTTCTTACCGATACAATTTCTTTTACCGCCTTACATAGATATTACCGCCTTCAAAGGCAAGTGATCTAAGAATTCTCGAGCATTTCTTAGGACAGTGGCAATCTTTGAATATCTCCATGGTAACAACCTTCATATCTACAACAGTTGCTGGTGTTTTATCACTTCCAATATATTCAGTCACCAGTGTCAATCGGATTATAGAGAATAGAAAATGTATAAAAATTAATCGATCAAAACGCTTAGTACTGCTTATGAACATATTTATTATTATATTATGGTAAATTAATCAAACCATTAAAATGAAATTTATTTCACAGCGCTCCACGAATATTTACTTAACTGTAACAACATAATTATGTGTATAGAATAATAATTAATAAGGTAAATATACGAGTGGGTCTTATATATAAAAATACAACTTATGTATAATTTTGTTGTTGTATATATCTTCTAATATTAGATGACTATTCAGTTAAATTTGTTCGTTACCATAAATTAAAGGTTTTTTTAATTAAAGGAATACGTATACCTTCGTGTTAGCAGTTAAATCTATTTAACCCACCGGGTTGGTCTAGTGGTGAACGCGTTTTCCCAAATCAGCTGATTTGGAAGTCGAGGTTCCAGCGTTCAAGTCCTAGTAAAGCCAGTTATTTTTACACGGATTTGAATACTAGATCGTGGATACCGGTGTTCTTTGGTAGTTGGGTTTCAATTAACCACACATCTCAGGAACGGTCGAACTGAGAATGTACAAGACTACATTTCATTTACACTCATTACATATCATCCTCATTCATCCTCTGAAGTATTATCTGAACGGTAGTTACCGGAGGCTAAACAGGAAAAAGCAAGTTAAATCTATTTAGTAATTTAACTTTGATTCCTGGTCAGTATTCCAGTATCGTATCATTGTTTAAAGTATTTTTCATGAGTACTTAATCATAATGTTGAGAAGGTAGGGTAAGATAAAAGCGTAACAAAATTTATTGTAGCAACTTAAAACAGTGAAATATATTTTATATGAAAAGATAAATGTTAGGATTTGCTGATTAAATAGTAATTCTTGCCGAGAGTAAAAAAGATTTAGAAGAAACAGTGAATGGCATGGATGAAGTCCTATGCAAGAACTACCGCATGGAAATAAATAAGAACAAAACGAAAGTAATGAAATGCAGTAGAAATAATATAGATGGACCACTGAATATAAAAAAAGGAAGAGAAAAGATGACGGAGCTAGAAGAATTTTCTTATTTAGGAAGTAGAATTACTAAAGATGGACGAAGCAGGAGAGATATAAAATGCCGCGTAGCACAGACGAAACAAAATTTCAGTCAAAAATATAATTTTCCTATATCAAAAATTAATTTAACTTCAGGAATACATTTTTGAAATTATATGTTTGGAGTATAGCCTTATATGGAGGTGAAACTTGGACGATTGGAGTACCTGAGAAGAAAAGATTAGAAGCTTTTGAAATGTGGTGATATAGAAGAATGTCAAAAATCAGATGAGTAGATAAAAGTGATAAATGAAGAGTTGTTGCGGAAAACTGATGAAGAAAGAAGCATTTGAAAAAATACAGTTAAAAGAAGAGACAGACTTATAAGCCACATATTAAGGCATCCTGGAATAGTCGCTTTAATATTGGCGGGACATGTAGATGGGTAAAATTATGCAGGTAGGCAACGTTTGGAATATGTAAAACAAATTTTTAGGGATGTAGGGGTATACCAAAATGAAACGACTGGCACTAGATAGGGAATCTTGGAGAGCTGCATCAAATCAGTCAAGTGACGGAAGACAAAAAAAGAACAATACAACGAGGAATGCTAGAACGTGTGCCATGCTTTCCACCGTTTAAAGTAAATTTGTATACCCCGTATACTTACTATTTATGTTCAGTGATCTAAGTAAGAACTAACCCAATTAATTTTTTATGTAATTTTGTCTATACTGAATGAAAATCGTGTAAGAAAGGTAAACCAATGATAGAATATATATATTTAGCAGAAAAATAAGAAAAATAATCACTAAAAAATTATTGGCAAACATCAAGCTATATAGATAAGTATGTACTGTTAGTTAATTCACCTCTTATCCGTGGGATAACGCGTGTAATATATTGAGTGAATGAAAAATGCTAAGCCTGACTGGATTACCAAAACCACCTATCCGGTGAAGTATTAAAAACGCTAATTTCCTTTGTATTCGGCTAGTAGCAAATATACGTTGGCCATAATAATAGCCCACAAAAAAAAATTGTTTTTGAAGAGTTATTTCATAAAAACTAATTGATAAGAAAATTTGAACGATATATTTATATACCTGTAAAGATGACGGAGAATTATCCAAAAATAACATTATCTTGTTTATTGACTGCTTTTCTGGTAGTTGAATTTAAATATTCCATAACCTCGTAAGAAGATAATATAAAAAGATAAATTATATAAAAAATCTATTTAATAATAAAGTTTTATCCGTACTCTTTATACCATATCTATATATAAATATATCACTTTTAACCTACTTAGATTGTAAATAATAAACAAATATTTTTCGAAGGTTATATTAGGTATTTTAAAATTGCTCTTTAGGTTATGAGTAAAATACAAATATTATAAAGTGAACTGTTTTTTAACAACACTATTATGGTTCTAGGTAGTTTCACAATGTTTTTTTTTTTTTTTTTTAAATTATGTGGAAATATAATAACGAAGAAAAAGTACATTTCATGAAAGTAATCAAGAATGTCCGCCGTCAGTTAAAAATATTATAGATCTTTCTCATTGTTTCCAGAAAAATCAAATGGATTGCTAGTACATGATATATATTTTATACATACAGGTTTTCTCCAAATGAATCGTAACTTACTAACATAGCAAAGGACATGGCATTGACATGATAAGCGCAACCAGACAAAATCTTTAAAAATTAACCTTTTTTTGACGTACATCACAGTCATATTTCAGGGTTGCTTGACATCCACACACTTACTTTAAACGAAAAGTTTTCATTTATAATCTTCACTAGTTGTATAACTAAAATAGAAGTTTTAGTTATTGTATTATCTACAAGAATCTATCATTTGAAACCTAAAATCTTTTTCATCCACGTTAAACACTCATAACAGTAAGTAAATCAGTGGGTTAAATAATTATACAATGCAAGGCTTTGATTAAACACTTGAAATTACATATTATTAAGCATATTAAAAGCAAACAAAGTTATTTTTATTTTATTTATAGATTTATTGTATTTTATTATTAAATACCTTTTTTTTATTTTTTACCTCCGCGTTCACCTTTAGGTATTGCTTCAGAGGATGATATGAATGATTTGTAGCGAGTGTGAAAACCGGGATTCGAACCCGGGAGCTCCGGACGATTATTATTAAATAAATATAGGTATTATTAAACACCAATAAAACTGTAAAATCACTCATATCCCAAACAGAAAACTTAAGGTAAGTTTTATATTTCAAATTAAACGTTCGAGAATGGGAATATTGATTTCATAATTTCTTATCTATAACTATTTAACAAACTGAAAGCAACTGTTTTCAAATATAGTACCTGGTTTTCAAATAAGCCAATCTACAAGCGGTTATAGAATATTATACGAATAATTTTATAATCTTAAAGATAAGTCGAAATTACATTTTTCTACATTGCACGAAAAAGTCTATTTATCAGTATTTGTTACGCGTAAATAACTTTGTTTTACCTTAATTACCATATTAAAATTCAATTCATACTTTTTTTTTAGATGTAATGGGATGAAAATTTTATTTTCAACCTCTAACCGTAGACTAAAAATTATAGTGACTACATGTCCTACCAGAACCGCTTCATAAAAAAAGTAATAAAAAATCAAAAAAGTACAAATCTTTTTTTTTTATTTGATCCAGAAAATATGTTAGATTATAGTAAAAAAATAAACTCAAACTATTTTGACATCATTAAGTCTATAAGTTAATCCTGAAGGTGAATACTTTTGAAGAAAGATGGTTTGAACAATTAATTATTCTCATTTTTTTCTATGTTAATGAAAACTGTCTAAAAGGATTTTGGTTAGAGAATTGCGCACTCTCCACAGACATAGTGTTGATTCTCTTTTCAGATAGATTTTTTGGAGAAATTATAAAAAATAGTTTTCTAGTAAATGTCTTTATTATTTAAATATATTAATATTATATGCTAAACAAATATTATTATCAAGCAAGTAGTAGGCACAGTTAAAAATATAATTAGATAAAAAGTTAACAAACAATATTCATTGAACTAGGTACAATTAGAAAAATTTATTCCTCTCACCTGGAAAAATCGGTTACGCCTGATTTAAATAAATTTACGCAATGTTAAATATAAATAAATGAATTCAATTAGAAAACACAAAAAGTACTTTTTTTTCTTTTTCTTAATTAAAGTCAGAACTTCAATTTATGAAAAAGCTGCTTTTTAATAATAATTAATATTTTATCAAATAAAAATACCCATTCCTCTTTTACTCTTAAAGAATTATTGATATAAAACTGAACATTTTTCTTTTTCAATTTCATCTTGATTGGATTAAAATAAAACCGAAAGCGTATAATAAAACATTCCACCCTTTTAATACTTCACCTCTTTTTCCCGTTTATCGTTCTCATGTACACCCACATGCCCCATTATTCATTAGACACTATATTAATCCACCTCTTTTATTGCCAAACTTTTATGGGAACAATAAACTTCCTACAATACGCAAGTATGTTTACAGTTTACGAAATAAATTTTTGCTAAACCTACATCAAATAAAATTCGCGTCTGTTTTACAACACATTTAATATAAAACTATGTTTAAATTTTAATATTAACTCCTCCACAATAAGCAATATTTACATTAGCTTTAATTGTAATTTATCATACAATTGCAAATGTAGAACAATGACGTTAAACCTTTTGTTAGAATTTTATCACTAGTTTCCTATAAAAACCATACTGCGAACATTCATAACAGATTAATATACAACATCTTTAAATAGGATAATTTTTCCTTCTACTGTCCAAAAAGTAATGAACAACAGACATGAAATATGGAGATAAGGTTTTTAAATTTTTTTTTATTTTTGCTAATGTATACGTTGCAATTTGTTGAACAATAAGCAACCATCTCGACCCAATGAGATGAGGATGACAACAAGATGTAAAAACAAAAGTTTTGCATACTTAATCGCACATTGAACATTTTTTTTTAATTTTAATGAAACCTATGTATCTCCAGTATTTCTTTTGTGTTTGACATATAATTTAACGTAAAACCTAAACGTTTACTTTAAGACCTATATTTTTACAGGTAACTAGATTATAGTAATTATGCAATAATTTCAGAATATAAAGTTCTAATAATCGATGAGATAAAAAAGTGCCGGTTATTATAGTATGCAGCATTTTCTTAGAAATATTGACAAACGTGTCGAACTTCAAAATATTTCAACCGTTGGAAATATTATGTATAATAAATGTTGGGATGACTACCTTAAACAGTTAATGATTGATCAGTACACAGAAATAAAAAAGAGAGATTTACAAATTTCTTGTAATGAAAGATTTTTTCAGATTTTTGAATAAACCTTTAAGACAATACGAATCTTGACTAATGAGACTTAGCTTACAAATCATTATCAGTACTTTAAACTCTGGGTTTTGTCTTTTTGTGACAAAAGTTAAATCAAAAATGTTAACGATAAAAAGTTACGAGTCAATATTTCTCTAATATATTATTTTCATAATTTTATGAAAATTCTATACGGAAGTGAGAGATGTACTTAAAGCATTCCTTTACTTAACTAACGGATGCAGGGTTACAACACTTTGATCAAAACTACGAATTGAAAAGTTCGGTCAATAGAACTAACTGTTAACGATATAATTTATAAAGAAAATTATAATCTACCTAATAATGCTCTACTGGGATAATGATCAAACCAGATGCTTGGGAGCTTTGGGCACCTAGCATCTGGCGACTTTGACTTTACATATTACTCTTATTGTACAACAATATCATGCCCTTCGAACTCACAAAAATGTAAAAAAATAGTATGAGAAATCAATATCTTCCATTTTGCATAGTATTTTATTTGCAAGCTGCGCTTTATTATTGGCGCAGGCTGCATTTTTTAATAAAATTATTCTTTCTTGTAAAATGATTATTGTTTAGTAAAATTATTTATTAATATTACTTAACTACGATATTTCAGATGTTCTTTGTATACTACATTTATAACCTCATTTTCATTATCCTCAGTCAGTATTTTTTATTTTCTTTCAACTGGATACTCTCGATAGAGCTACGTGTGAAAAAATATTTAATAATTATAATTTTTATTGTTAAAAACGATTAATAATAATTAAAATTATGTTAAATAATAATAATTAAATAAAATTCAAATATTAATCAATATTATGATTTTAATAATAATAATTTTAAATGCTCTTATAATTTCAGATCTTGTAAAAGAAAAAATACAGACAATGACAAATTAATTATTCTTCTAACAAATAACTTTCTGATTTTATATTCCTTTCTTATTAATAACTTTCTGATTTTATATTTGAGAATCGACTCAACAATAAAAAGAGTCATATTCGAATATATTGTAACAAGACCAGTATAATCGGCCTGAGTAACGAATTCCTGCCAATTAAGAAGAAAGTAGTAAAAAAAAAATGGGAGGAACCCAGATTAGAGCTAAAAGAACCCTTTTAGTAAAGGTAACAGGTCCGTTTAACAATCGTTCTTTGTAATACTGCCCACTGACACACCTAAACAGCTCTTATTTATTCCCCATGACTCCACCAAGAATCCCTGTCCACTATTCAGTGATGAGACGCCGGAGTGTCCCACCACTCCTGGACGAGGAGCCACCATAATTCTATGCTCTACAGCGAGTACACCTCACTTCCAGTGTACATCTATACAACCTCGACCCTCCCAAAGCGTGGCCAGAAGTTTTATAAGAAGTGTAGCTGGTTTCCTTCTGGAAATTCAAGTTGACATGGCCAACCTCCCCACAGTTAAAATATTGGCCGGTCCTGTCAGTACCATTACACAGCTTCGCCCGGTGCCCCGTAACCCAACAACGGAAGTACCGCTTTTCCAGCAACCGGCGTATTACTCTGCAGGCCATCAACTCAATCCGCACCCGGCCGTCGTGTAGCAATCTATCCGCCAGGAACGGTGCAAAGCTAGCGTCATCACCTGAGTGGCCCCGTCGGAAAATCTCTTCGAAAGCACATCAATCGTAACAGTCACCAGTAACACGACGAAGATCTCTAATGAACTCTTCTTCTGTGCTTAAGGCATCCACATCCTTAATAAAGACATGAACCCGCCTACCTCCCAACACTGTCGTAACACCATGTACCTTCTCCGCAATCTCCCTACGAAGCCGCTCAGCATCGTCTCCTTCGGCCCGCACTCGAAGGAGGAGGTCTTTTCCCTGACCCTGACGGGGCGAGAGGACACCAGACTCACCCGACAATACGTTATCCTTCACTGCTCGCAGGAGGTCCGCATAGAACCTACCAGCCGCCTTCACGACAACGGTCGCTGTAGGCGGCCCCGCTGGCCTCTTCAGTGGAAGATAAATTTTAAGCACCTGCTCACTCGATGCCCTGTCATCAAAGAACACCTGGAAATTACAGCCACTCCTTCTGCCAAAATATTCCACCAACCGGCGAACGTAGCAACCGACCCGTCCAGCAGGCCCGCATAAACACACCTCACTATCCGCCATAACCACTTCAGGGATGGCCTTCATAAGGCAGTGAAACATCCTGTCTTTCCTCTTGCCAGAGTCCGCCCAACTTCAACCACATCACCAGATAAAACAGTGGTGCTCGATTTATCGACAACCAACCACAATTTATTTTACCCTTTTACTAATAGCTACCAGGCGATGATAACGCTCAGGCGTTTTTCGCCCACAAACACCAAAAAAAAAACCAACCACAATTATTGTTGTTGTTGTGATAACTATGATTATTATTTGTTTATTATTGACATTTATTATTATTATTATTGCTGTTATCATTATTATTATTTTGATTATTATTGTGGTTGTGATTACTATTGTTGTTTACTATTATTATTACTATTGTCAATATTATTGTTATTATTTTTTTTTTTTTTTGTTATATGGGCATCGACTTCTATGATCATTAACCCCGTCACATTCTTTAAAATAGTAATTAAATCACCATCAGGTTTGTCATATGTAAAGATGGACAGGGCCCTTACATTTTATTTAAAATCACCAAAATCCACAAGACAGAACATTTAAACACAAACACTGAAAACACTTACAAGATGTAAAGAGCCCGATATTAAAATTAAAAAATCAATAAAACACAAAAATATAAATGAAAAAGAACGGCTACACAGTACCAAAATTTACTTTTTTTGTCTCCCTTGTTTTATTTAAGGGCAATGGGAACCGCCGTTAAGCATCATATTAACGGGTGCGTTTTTTAATTCATAATTTAAAATATAATAACGTTGTTGGGAGAGTTGGAAAAACAATGTAAGGCTTGTTTTTCCAACTTAGATCGATATTTCCATTGGTTTTGCGGCCATACTTTTTTCCTTTTAATCAAATATTTTACTTTAAAAATCTATCTTCGATTTAATCAGCAATGAAACTAATTTATCTTAAATTTATAAGACCTACTTATAATTGGATCATTTGTATAACTGCAAATTAAAATTTCATTTCAGGAGGGTCATCATTCAATAATTCATTAACATATGATAAATTTTGTAAATATTTACAATATTAAGGTAACAAAAGCTTGAAGAACACTAAAAAAATTAAGGTTACGTCAATATTTCTTAAAATCTATCTTTTAATTTTTACAAATACGTACTGCATAAATAAAATAAACGAAAATAAATTTATTGTATTACCAATTATTTCAAATTAAAGCTACTAATTTTTATTGAGTTATTACTATTATTATTATCAAGATAAGATATTTGAGTAATTACCAAAATTCACGTTGTTAAATAATGTTTCCCTATGACAGTGAAAAGTCATATAATCATAATAAATTATAAAGGAAATTAGAATACCTCCTTTAAATTTATTTCAATCACACTTATAGCCTAATTATATTAATTAGAGATTAACTTATAATTGGGTTTTAAATAATTGTAAGTAATAATATGAAACTTAAACTACATCATATATGAAGTAATATTATACATGAATAATATTTTAGAAATTTAATAAATTAGTAGAAATTTATAAGAAAATAATCACCAATCTTAAAGCGTAGATCTTCATCTACAGAAATCAATATTCCCCATCTTTTGCTATAACCGTAATTGCTAACACTGAAAATAGTATAATATTTTCACGAACAATATCTATGCGGTATCAATCTTACTAAAGAATGAGAGAAATGAATTCCGCTTTCTTTTTCACTTACTTTTAGTCAAACATATGATTGCGTATCACCAATCCAAGCCCGCGCAAGTTTACCAAGAGATTAGCTCTACAATTAATAAAATCAAACTTATTAGTAAAATAAAAATTAGTAAAAGGAACTCTGACTTGTGTCTCTTGAACTTAAGAAGCTGTGTCACAGCTACAAGAAAAACTAGAACATATGTAATAACGTGAAAAACTAGAAAATAATTTACGTATACTTTTCTATTGTGGAAAAATTCTTATATGTATAGATACATTTCAGCAGGAAACTTGCATAACAGTTAATGACGTTTAAGGCAAAATTTTCTGTCTTACAATCATAATTCTAGATATTTTTGTAACTATTAGGAAAATGACCATAAAAATAATTGCGTACACAGAAAAATAAAATGCATACGCATTCTCACTTACACTTACGTATGCGTGTGCACAAGTTACCAATAGACAATTACATCCATTTACAACTACGATTTTATATAAGCACTACCATGAACCGAATGGCAGTGTGCATTTTCATAAACAAGTTTTTAAAATAGTGTATAATACAGGAAAAGTTTAAATAATAGTATTTTAACAAGGTATTTGCGGTATTTTCGGTAAAAAACGTTTTTCATTTAGTTCTGCAGTATCTGAATAGGTTATTGTATAAATATGAACTCTCAGCATACAGAATGATAAGACACAAAATTTTTAAATCATGTAGAATCAATCGTACAAGATAATATCGTATAGCTGTTGGTATAGCATTAATGATATGATAATAAAAAAAGTAACAAAATAATCCAGTATAACATCAAGAACTTTTATAGCTGTGTTAATATTGTCATTATTTAAAGAATATTACAACTTTACACTTCATGACGATAAAAAATGAGCTGTACTATTGATCAACAGAAATATAATCTCTACCTTGCAAAGAAACCGCCGAAGGATTTAGAACGATGAGGAGCTACGATTGCTTTTCAGAACGTACGTATTGATTTTAGATACTTACATCGTCCGAGTGTATTATTTTCAATAAAAGAGGGCACAATATTGAATTCTAAGCATTTCAACTTGTGTGAGAGGCTTACAAACTTAAGAACTGTTATAATGGATACAGGAAGTACGTATATTAAAAGAGTATTAGATTTGGAAATCCCGAAACAAATAGTTATGAACTAGTTTTGAGCATTAAATAAATAAATGTAGTAGAAAATTCTCTAAAACGTTATAATAGCATAACGTTGTCAATATAGATTGACAAGAACATATATGTCGAGTATAAGGAAGGATAAGTATATCGAAGTTATTGCATACAAAATAAATTAAGTTTTAAAAAAGTCCGAATAAAAAAATTTTTAATATTTTTCGTAATATTCGCAATACTATATATACTTATGTATAGATTCAAATAATAATGGTAAATACATTTCATATTATATGCATGAAATAATATCTATCGGTACGTGATTTTATAATTTTTTTTTTTATTTTGAAGACAGAACATTTAAAATTTGATTGAACAGTACATTAGATTTGAATTATGTTTAGCGTATTATTATAATTTATAAATGTCTATTTACTGCTATTAAAATACCATGCTTAAAACAAAACATAGCTTCACACAGAAATATGCACCAAACCAACAAAAACATTCCAAATAACATTAACCCAATATTTCTCGACCAACACTCAAAGATAAACTGTAAATCCATTAACAAAAGCTGTTAAGTAACAAACTTGAATAAAAAGTAGTCTTCAATCACTAACTCATATATCACCGTATTTGACAGAAACAAACTCTAATCCAGTTTGTTGGAACTTTTTAAATACGTGTATTACTAACTTTTTTGTATACGTGTATTACTAATACGTATATTGCTATCAGCAGCTAGTTCAACTGGAATTACCACAACAACATTCTAGTTCATTGACGAAAGTCACTAATACAGTAGGTAGTTCAAATTATGCACGCTTATTCATTTAACAACTTTAACACCCAATCGGATGACCGTATAAAGTAACCGGAATTTTGTGTATTTTCCCGATTTAGGTTGGCTGTTACAGTCCATTTTGTTTAATAAGAAATCCACTATGCGTATATGAAAAATACCAAGCCTACTGGAGTTAGAGCTCAAAACCCATCAGATAATAGATAGAGGTTATTATAACATTCCGACCCGAAGGTTAGTAGGATAGCCTGAACAACAAAAACATCGATTTTAATATGAGTAAAAGCATGTTTAGCTTGGTACGGTTTCATCATATTAAACTCAATTATAATCGTATCTGCCACATACAATGGGTATCCCTCCTCTCATGTTGTAAATAGACTGATAAATTCGGTAGATATACTTTAAAGTGATTTTTGTAATATGAAGGTTTTAGAATATTAATTTGTTTTTCAATTTTAAAAAAAAATGCTTTTCTATGCCGTTACTTATTTTAAGCAAAAAGCTTCCATTAACAGACATTTCAGATTTATTTTATAAACGGAAGGAGGAACTGACGTAAAACAATTTCAAAATAAATTATTAGTAACGTAACTGGGATAATATGCTATAAAAAGGGTTTCGTTGTAATTTGTAATTTTTTTTTCAAAGAAGCAAATATAAGTCCTCTTTTAGTTATTAGAATGAGATTAATTACGGGCAACTAAATTAAATTAACACAATCAAAGTGGTAGATTCATTAAAGCACGAAGTGAGGAGATATTTTAAAGAACCGACAGCAATATTATAAGCGGCTCGTGAAAAAATAATTCATAAACAGTTCAGTAATAATTCTCGACAGTAAATGTGTCATGATACTTTTTGTTTTTGTTTTCTGAAACATTTGCATAAGAAAATCTGTAGAAAAACTTTCTCTTTAATTTTTCTTCACTGATTTGTTTTTTTTTAATGTTAAAATGTTCAGGAATGATTCGATAATCATAAAAACCGGTAAAATTTTATATTTACACACTACTGATTATTTTTGACTAAAATATGATTATTAATAAAATATAATAAAATAGTTCTTTCATTCCTTTAAGAATATGAAATATAAATTATTCAATTTTTAGAGAATGATAAAAAAACGTTTTCATCATAAATATTAACAAGGAAAAATATGCGTTGAAGAGTCACCCCCCACCCATCTCCGTTTTTAATGATTCGTCTGGTATTTGTTTCTTCCTCTTCTTTTCTTTTAAATATAAAGAGACTAGATGTACCAGAGGTACTCTAAAATGCTCACAGAGGAATGCTCATTAGTGCGAGAATAAGAGGGTGTCACCGACTCGCCACCCTCCACGTCAAGGACACTGCAGCTTCTCTCTAACTCCGAAAATACCCTCAAATTAAGAAAAAGTAGATAATCATACTATTAAACATGTCTTCGATGTAAAAAGTAATTTTAGTATTTATTATGTATTGTAAATTGTAGATATAATAGTACCTTATCTATTACAAGATATTAATAAGAGATTAGTTAACAGAATATATTGCTGTATTTAGATATTATCCACTACATTTATCTTAGCTATACTGTACACTCACAGTAGATCAATAAATACCCACATCAGAACGTAAAACAACTATTTTGCTGCATGAGTAAAATTGTTAATTTAAATTTAAAATTGTATTTTTAAAATTATAATTTTATATAATATAAATATAACGAATAATAAATTATATTTATATTTTTTTATTTTACTTTCACAAACTTTTTTCCATGTCTGTATGCGGGCAGCTATTGTTTTTCTGAACATGATACGATATTAATTCTATAGTATACATTTTATCGAAGTAAAATATCTCAGTTAGTGGTTAATGCCTCTAATGAAATGGAACTGGATAATTAATATCTTTGGTTTAATTCTCTGCTGCTGACTTAACATTAAACAGCAGATTGCGGTACTGGAGATATAAAATTATTAATAGTTTGAAAGTAACATTTATTCAAGCCTGTATTCCTTTTATTATTTAGATAACTACTCATTATATCCCAGAAACGAATAAATACTTACTTCTAAAAGAATAAAATATTTTTATTTATTTATTTTTTTTTTTATAGTGTATTTCGTTATTTTTTAATTATTGAAACATATTCCATCTTTCATAGTTAGATGACTTTAGTGGTGATGTTAAAATAGATTTTAAAAGTTTTCTTGTTAATGGTGTTCGGACTGCTATATAAATGTTTTCTTTTATTACATTAATACTTTTATGTATTTCATAATATTGTTATAATTTATCTATTTTTAAACTGTGTTTATGTATTTCAAGTGGTTCAACTCTATTTAAATTTTATCCTTTATTTTATGTGTTTAAAAAGTACCAGCAAAAAAAAAAAACAATTCAGTGTAAAAGTGCTATTGAATCTCCTTATCAATCTCCTAAAAATCCATCCCACGAAAAAAAAAATTATTTAAAAAAAGGCCCGAAAACAATTGTTTATCCTGAATACCAACAAAAACAAATTATATTTTAAAAAAATTGTGAATAATACAAAATCCTGACAAACACTTACAGTGTGAAGTTATCCCTCAAAATATAACTGCGCCGAATCAGAAAAAAATTGATATAAAAAGAAACTGAAACTATTTACTACTTTCAAACTTCTCTAAAAAAAAAAAAAAACAATTCCTTTTCTTCAAACCCGGAGAAAAGATATTTAATAAATTAAGTCATGCAAAAACTTGAAAATAATACAAAAATTCACTCGCCTCCAGGCTGTTTTTAATTATGTTATATATGCTGTTGATTTTAATTATAAAATAATAAATAGCAAAATAACAGAATATCCTGTATTTGAGTTCTTACACCCAGAAGAAAAATAATAATGTTTTCTAACGTATAAGACAAGAAAAAACAGTCCGACTGATGAACATAGAAAAAAAACAAAATTGTTTTTTTTGGTATTTGTGATATCAATTATTTTTTTAATATATTTTTTTACATAAATCTTTAAGAAATTGTAAAGAATCTCTTCGTTGCAAATGATTTATTATAGATATCACTCACAAAGTATCTAACACAAATTACAGATAAATTGAAATTAACGTTATCGTAATTTTTAACTAAGATATGCAACAGATATTGTTACGGGAAATTAATTAATCTCTGTTTGTAATCATTCATTAATCTCTTGTAAGTGTTTCTCACTAATTACCACTAATAATTGTTATCCATTACCATTATTATATTACAATCATACTCTGTTATATTTATATGTATTATTATCAAAAGTTTTTTCCTAATAAAATTTGATACACATCTTACTATTTTCTGAACCCTGATAGCTTGATCTGACGAAACGTACGCCTGCTTGCTGTCAGAGAAGAATGAAAATGGCGGTTTCATTTTTCTTGATGAGAAAAGAGCAAAAAAATGTGAACTTGGCAATTAATGAATATTTAATGGTGAAAACAGATTTTATATAAAGAAAAGTACATAATAAAGCGGTATTACCAGTAATCATATATTTTTTTATTTTTTGTAGTGTCGTTCTTAACATATATTCCCTGTCTCTGCTCCAATTTTAGTAATTAAGTATGTTGAGTTTAATAAAAAGGTTTAAAGAAACTTAAAATTTAATGTATCTCTTCTAATTTAGAAATTATTATTATTTGTATGAGATGTAACACGCATATTATCAAAGTGTGGCTACCGTCTAACGAACCAAAACAACGCAACTGAACACCGACATCTAAGTAACTTATAAGACTCAGTAACTACAAAAGTTCGATAAAAACGTAACATAGAAAAAAATAAATCTATTTTGTTTTAAATTATTTTATTAAGAACCCATTTATAAAGAGAAAACTGCAGATTTCTACAAATATGATTTAAAATTCAATAGCTTCATAAAAAATAAATATAAATTTTTGTTAAATAATTTTAACAATAATAATAATAAGTAATAATTTATAATAATGTGAATGCTTTTTTATAAGGATTTGGACAATGAATCTGCACAGAAATAAATTTAATAAAACATGCTTAACAAACAAGAATTGTAAAATAAATACCTACATCAATAAAACTTTATAAGATTAATTGGATAATTCATTTCAACTTAAAACGGTTGGTTCTTTATGATCATTACAACGTTTCTTATATGGATTTAGTTGCTACTGCAGTACGTGGTAAATATGTATTAATGGCATTTTGTAACAATTTCTTTTTTCAGTAAAATACTAAAGTTCTTATTTATTAAAAAAAAAAACTTATAATTATCTACTAAGAGTACAGTATGCGCTAAATCTTCATATTTTTATAAAGCAGGAAATTCTCCAAAAAACTTCCAAATCAAACTACTGATGTAATTTTGTTCGTTTATTCCTAAAATTAAATTAAATTTTACTAAACTAATAAATTAAATGACGGAATTTATAAATGAACCTAAATAAATTTATTTATTGTGTAACCGAATTTTGTTTAATTACTTTAAAATTCCAGTAAGCCAATGTAAGCTATCTTTAACAATTTACTATTTTTTTAATAATATATTATTAAAAACAGTACATTATTTGTTTTTTCACTAATATTATTTTTTACCACTTAAATCTTTTTTCTTATTGAATTTATTAATAAGTTAGCAATCTCAAATATTTTTTTAAAATGTTAACTTATCAATTCACATAATTTTTCAATTCATTTCGTCCTAAAAATGTTCTTTTCTTCAATAAACTACAGTCAATTATCGGAAGGCATGAAAACTGTCATTAATTTAATAGTGGTATTATAATTTCAGAAACAATAACCTATGTTAATTTTTCATTCTATACATAGTAAAATGATGAATTATATTGAATTCTAAAAATAATTAAATTTTTAACAAACAGTTTAATAAAAATAATAAAATTCTCGTAATTAGTTACTTTCCAACCTGAAGAAAACTTTATCCATGAATTAACAGTATACTATCTTGACTTCGGTGATGAATCTTCTTGTTTCCAAAGTGCAGTTAACGCTGACTTTCAGCAGTTTATCTTTCTCACTTCACTGTACTATGATACCTAACGCAAACTCTTTACTTGACATCACTTCACTTTAGTCTGAGTGCTCGTACATCAATAACGAATCACAGTGTCGTAAGGCTTCCCTTGAATTAAAATGAATTGTTTTTTCTTTCATGAAAAACAATATTTTTTCTTATACGCCTCTCCTGTATCGCACAAAAACATAAAATCCCTCTTCCTGGATCTTCAGATTTTTCCTTCTTACCGTATCAACATTTTGTAACGTAAGTTACAAAATTTAGTTTTATAAAAAGGTTTTAAATTTAATTTTAAAACATATAGCCTATATATTTATATATATAGAACAATCATAAAAGGAAACCTAAATTTGTATTTATGAGTTTAAAAATGAATTTAGAGAGAAAAATACTAATAAAAAAGAAAATCGCTAAGCCCAGCCCGATTTAAAATCCAAACCTATCCGAATGAAAAATATCAATCTAAATGGAGTTAAAATATATATAACAAGACAGATATTTTATTATAAAATAATTAGTAAACATATGATTTTATAGACTAAATATATTATGCAGTTAATATTTTATGTTTGTCGTAAGTAATAATCCTACTTTACGAGATCTGTTAATTCTTTGTAAAATTAAATTTTATAACATTAAGTTCTAGTTACTTTTCATGAGACGAACATCCAAGTATTTTAAATGATAATTTGTTACTTCAAAATAAATACATTTAAATCATTAATAATAAATAATAAATATAATTGGTGATGGAGTACACACATGTAATTATATAAGATTTTAAATAAATAATAATAATAACAATAGTTGAGACGACATAATCACTACTATAACATTCCAGACCAACGCATTTTTCAGTTAATTCTGCACACAACAAGCAGGCTACAGATTTTATTAGTTGCCCGTTTTAACTGGTAATTAAAATTATATAAAAACATGAACAGGAGACAGCTTTATTCGTATTGTACGTCAAGTAAAAGTCAAATCAGAAACATGGAATGAGAAATGAAAAATATTATTTTCGATAGCTAAAACGTTAGATGTTATGAAAAACGTGAGATTAAAAATAAAATTTATATTTATATTATCAACGCCACTATTTTCGTTCTCGTATCTTAAAATAGTTATGCCGTCACTGTTGGCAGTTAATAAATTTTCAAAAGAAAATAATCAAAAAACATATATATATATATATATATATATATATATAAATAAATGAATATTTCTGATTGAACTTGTGTCATACGAAATACTTTGACTTGTTACATGTGAAAAAGCTTATTTTAAAGGAAAAAAGGATAATAACTTTATTTATTGTAAGGTACAATTTACTTGAAGAGAAGAAAACCTGTAGAATTTACAAAAAATGTAATTTGAAATATATCATCTTTTTTTTTACTTTCTTGAATGAAGTAAAGGAAGTATTGTAATCGAGAGATTTTCGGTTTTCAGATTTCAACGGAAATATCCATTTTGACTAGTTTCGGTGTGACGTCTGTACGTACATACGTACTTATGTACATATGTATCTCGCATAACTCAAAAACGATTCGCCTTAAAATGTTGAAATTTTGGGTTTAGGACTGTTGTAACATCTAGTTATGCACCTTCCCTTTTTATTGCAATCTACTTGACCAAAAATGTCCAAAAAAGCCTAAAATCCAAAAAAATTAGATTTTGGAGTTTTTCTTAACTTTCATTGCTGGTGATCAATCAAAGAAAATAAATACCGTACTACTCGTACGTCGACGAGGAAACCAGATGCAGTGTATTTCCGAACGATCGGTCATATGATGCTTTGCAGTATCCAATTATATTTCCATTTGGAGAGTGTGTATACTCAATCTCCCACAAGTAGATCTACTAAGTGTTCTCTAAAAACTAATGTTAGGTGCATGGCTTTTTTGTTATACAGATTGCAGATTCGTTCAAAAAAGAAATACTTACTTGACTATAAGCAACTTCTAAATCAGTGGGCTGTTGATATATGCGAAAACATCGAATCCGAAAGACTGAGCTTCATTCGATTCAACCGAAAAGAAATTCTTTCTGAACAATACATTCATCTAAAGGACGCAATAAGCACAGAAATTGGTTCAAAAAAAAAACTGGAAAAAGAGTTATTTTGCCAACATATGTTGGAAGTCCACGCCCCATTCATGAAATATGAAGATGCAATTAGCTATGTCCGGAAATTTGGAAGTCCCAGCCTCTTTATAACATTCACTTGCAATCCAAAATGAAATGCAATTCAAAAACTACTACGCGAGGGGAAAAATGCAACTGACAGACACGACATCGTTACACAGGGAGATATCTGGCGCGTTGATTGACCTTTTAACAAAGGAAAAATTTTTCGGAAAGGTAACGCATTCACTTACACGATTGAATGGCAGAAGCGTGGCGTACGTCATCCATACATTATTTTATGGTTAACTGAATCTATCCATTTAGGAATCATCGATAAAATTATTTCCGCTGAAATTCCAAACCCGGAAACATAAAGAACTCTTCGATGTTGTGACTAAACACATGGTGCATGGCTCATGTAGAACACTCAACACAAACAATTCCTCCATGGTTGAAGGTAAATGTTCTAAAAGATTTCCAAAATAATTTCTCTAAGAAACGCAAACGGGTTCAGGTAGTTACCCTTTGTATCGTCGAAGATCAACTTGCGATGATGGCAAGACAGCAATGATTCGTACAAAGATAAATAGAGTGCAAGCAGTGTTGGAACTGGACAACAGATGGATCGTTCTGTACAGTCCGATCAAAATTTTCAATGCGCACATCAACGTTGAGTATTGTGCTTCAGTAAAGTCCGTGAAATACATACGCAAGTATGTTTATAAAGGAAGCGATAAAGCAATTTTCGAGCTTCAAAATCATAATAAGCAAGGTAGCATCAAATTGTCGATACAGACGAAATCTCAATGTGTCAGTCAGGTCGCTGTATAAGTTCACGCGAAGCATTTTGGCGTATCTTTAGATTTCCCATTCATGATAGAAGTCCAAGTGTTCAACATATAGATGTTCATCTTGAGAACGGGCAAAGGGTATACGTCTCTGAAGCGAATGTTGCACGTGTTGCCGAGTGTCCGCCAAATACAACACTCACCGTATATTTTGAGTTTTGTAACAATGACCCATTTACCAGGACATTGCTTTACATTATTTGCAGCACTTTTATACATGGAACACAAGAGAGAAATTTCAGCATCGAAAGGGAGGAGCTGCTGTTGCTGATTGGCCTGAAATTTATACGGAGAAAACATTTGGTCGGTTTTATACGATGCATCCAAGTAATTCGGAGTGCTTCTACTTACGTATGCTATTAAATATGGTGCATGGCCCAAAATCGTTTGAAGATTTGCGAACAATTTATGGGATCGTTCACAGTACCATCCATCTGCGTGTGAAAGCTTAGGCAGATTAGAAACTGATCGTTTTTGGACCAGCACTATAAAAGAAGCTGCATTACGTAGCAATGCTTATAATTTGCTAAATCTGTTTCCCAGCGATCCTAAGGCGTTATGAGAAAAATTAAAAAATGAACTATCTGAAGACCTTCTCCACAATATTAAACAAAAGCGAACAGAATCTGACTTTAATGATGACATTTACGATCAAGTAATACATCGAAGATATTATTTAAATACTAATAAATGGAAAATTGTTGCAAGAATTAGGAATGACTGCTCTAAATCGCCAAGCATTTAACGCAGAGTTAAATTTTGAGTTTTATTTTGATCCAGAATTTTTAGAGAAAACTGTGTCTGAAAAATTTTTAAAGTTGTCAAATGACCAAAAATTAGAATTCAAATCAGTAATGTCGGCAATAGAAACCGGGGCAGATGGATTTTTCTTTTTAGATGCACCTGGAGGAACAGGCAAAAAATGTTTAATAGACTCGATGCTTAATTTTGTTGGTAAACAATCAAGCATTTCTTTAGCAGTAGCTTCATCCGGCATAACAGGCCGGATGGAGCTACATGGAGGTAGAACAGCGCACTCAACATTTAAACTGTCACTTGACATTTGGAGAACTGAAGCAACAGCATGTAGTATAACTCAAAGTTCAGCAAGAAGAGAACTACTAGCAGACTCCAAATTTATCGTATGAGTCGGATGCACAATAGCCCATCGAAAATCTTTTGAAGCTCTCAAATTAACGCTTCAAGATTTTAAAAAAACTAACAAGGTAATGGTTGGAACAATAGTTTTGATGGCAGGTGATTAACTCTGCCTATTATCTCAAAAGGCATCATCAAAAGATGATGAAACTGAGGCATGTATATAAAAAATCGTCATTGTGGAACAAATGAAGTGTTTGCGTTTGTCCAAAAACATGATATGTCTTCTTACAAACGATCCTAACATGCAAGAATTTTCACAGACTTTACTTCAGCCTTGCCACCCTTTAATGTGAATTCTGTTACATTACCGATCAATTTAGAAAATTTTGTATCAAATCGGGATTTATTAATGAAGCTCTTTATTAGGACTTTTGAGTTAAAATTTCGAGATGAAAACTGGCTTTTCAAACGTTGTATTTTAGGGTCTACAAATGCAGCCGTAGATTTAATTAACGAAAAAACTTTTTTATTTACTTCCCGAAAGTGATTCAGTGAAAAAGTTCATAGATACTGTGATGAGTGATGAAAATGCGGTTAAATAATTAAGAAAAGTGTTAACCAGCCTCTCACTTCCTGCAATACCACTCAAATTTATTATTGAAAATATATGCGGCTTTTGTGTAACTTGCAACAACCAAAGCTATGTATTCCAATACATAGCTGGGCAAGCTATGTATTGCTTGAAAGTCTCATGATTGAAAGTATATCTTCCGACGTATTAGAAGCAATTATTGTTACAGGCTATGGAAAAGGAGAACACGTATTTATACTCAGAATACTTATTATTTCCAATAACCTCAATCTTCCATTTGAATTTAAGACAACTCAATTTCCTATCGATTATCATATGCGATGACAATAAACAAAGCCCAAGGACAAACTATCGAAGTTGTGTGTCTGGATTTAGAAGAACCCTAATTTGTCATCGATAACTCTACGTTGAAACCGATTAAATATAAAAAAATATTTTCTGTAAGTTCCTTGGAGTAGAGTAACGGCCAAAAAACTAAACGTATATAAAAATCGAAATGTTTAAAATAATTTATTTGTAAATAGATTGTTTCAGGCAACTCTACTCTACCCTATGTAGAAATAAGACCAGTATTCTTAATTTATATATCACAAATTTAATATAAAAAATATATATTTTTAAAGCTATTTCTTTTTTTTTTATTTCTTTTTTTTTATTTGATTTTTTTTTTAAAGAAATATTTAAAATCAATCATGTATATGATTGATTTTAAATATTTCTTTTAAAATTATGGTTTTTAAAAAATGTAGATTTTTCAAGTGTATCAGCTGGAAGAAAAATAATATTGGAACCTAGTGTACTGTGTTGTAAAATATATTTATATTTAAATTATTCTGCATACTGTATATTTAAGTAAGCTAAAAGTTTGTAAAAAATATAAGTCAAAAACTATAAATTACTACTGTAATTTTGAATACATTATCCGGTTACAGTTTAAAAATAGACCGAAAAGTATCGAAAAATCATTTACCTTTATTGCAACGCGAGTTATATATGTACTTTTTATTTAAATATTTTAATAAAAGTAAAATAATTTGCTGGAATCAGAGTGACATACTACGGAATCCAAGTTTCATCGGTTAAAAACAAAGTAAACGTATTGGATAACTGTGTTTTCTGAAATAAAGGTAGATTTATTCATAAAGACAGAATAGGTGCAAGTGGGTTCAGCATGGTTGGTCTGACATTCAACTCGATGAAGGGATCGTAAAATGGAGTGACTATCTTATGCAGTTCATCAGTTGAAGTGCATACGTGGTTGGTGCCAGTGAATTTATAGTAGCAGTGATATTATATGTTTAGTATATTAATAAAAGTTAGAGAAAGTACTGAGTGATAAATTATTATTAAATTTTATTGGATAAAAAGTAAGAGGAAAAGTAGGAAAACGTTATTGAATTAGGAAAAAGTATATACTTATTTATGTAAAATATTGTTAATATTATGTTACAAAAAGTTTTTCTCAACGAAAATGTAAGTAAGAACAGGAGCTGTGTAAATAAATCTTACATTGTCTTCATCAACTGCTGGCTGTAAACCATACCACGAATTCACTAACAATGTAAGAATTAAATGAAATGAAATTTCTATTTTTTGGAATAATCACTCGTTGTACTTTATGCTTCACCTCTATCTATGCTTCAGTTAACAAACTGAGGAAGGAACAAAGTGAATAATAACGTCAGCAGGTACAATAGAATACAAATCGCAATCAAAAGTCCATAGAGAAGTTCAGTTGACCATATGGGCCAGATCTTTTCAATATCACAAAACGAAATGCTATCTGGAATCCCCGAGCTGAATAAAATATATTCTGACATAGTTTATATTTTAATTTTCCGCTATATTCATTTCCAATAACAATTATTTTCTCTTTTTAAGAATATTTATTTTAGCAAGATAATCCGCAGTTACCTAGACACGAAATAGGACAAAAAACAAACACAGATGTCTGAATGTATCGTACTTCATAATACTAATGTCTTAACGTAGTTAAGACTTAACTTACATACTGTCGTACTAATGCGCTTAAATTTGAATTCAGTTTCAGAAATTTCTTCACCATCACCGTAATTAATTGAGTGGATTTCTTCCATTTCTTTAAAAAGTTGATAGTGATTTAAGCAACACACTTTTAAAACTAAGCAATGAATAAAATAAACTCTACCTGCAATTCCCTGATATAAATAAAGTACATCTACTTGCAGCTTTTATTTAAAATAGTCAAATAATTCGATTTGAAGTGACTTATCAAGCCGATTCATCTAAAATAAATCTAATATAACATCGTGAAAACATCCCCTTTCTTTGAAAAATACACGGACTACAAATATAAACTGCTTTCACAAACCTAACCACTACGTACAACCTAGTTATTTAGTATTTTTTAATTTAAGATTATGTAACATAAATCAAATTTTTATAATTAATCACAAACCCTACCCAATCTAATAATTTGAAACCTATTCTAAATATTCACAACTTCACTGCATTAGAGAACAAAGAATTGCGTACATATCTAAATTTGAAAACACATCAATTTTTTCCTTTTTTTTATATGCTGAATCCTTTATTTACTTACAATCAGCTTTTACTATGAAACTGGAGTAAGTAGTATGATTGACCATCCCGTGAAAGATGACCAACCAATGATAATCCTCAAGTAATACAAAAGCAATAGTATAACATAACAAACAAATAATAGTATATCATTAATAACACTTCATAGTGCCTCCCAGTCCGTCCGAATGTTGTGAAGGAACAGTGATCCTTTCTAACTTACGACCTCGTACTAACCGTGACAGAAGAACAGGCGAGTGACCCGACGTGGAATAGTAGTTGTTCTTCACGTCGATATAGAAAGGCGACACCCCCGAACTGACATATAAATCAAGAAAATCAGGAATCTTGATTGGATCCCAAGATCTATAGGTCGGTTGAAGTCAAGAGATAACGACTACCCGCATTCTTTCAACAGATAACTTTAAGGACCTTCCTCGTGTAGTCGTAAACCGAAATTCCCAGAATACCTCCTTCGCGTTCCAGTCACCTTCCGCAGTGAACCGGCACCAAAGTGGGTCAAAATACTCACAAAACATGTCACTGATTATGTCGTAACAAGGAGAACAGTAGATTGCTGATAGTTTCAGAGGCCCTAAACAGGCCAGGATCTCAATCAAGGTTACCTGAATCTGAGCGATGTCGAACGGAGGTAGCTGATTGTGCCGTAGCCCACTTCTTACCACAATCGCAACACCCCCATTAGGGTGGTTGTCGTGTATACTGAACAGTCCCTAATTCTCAAATAATTCCTATCAGTAAAATTTTTTTTAAAAGCAATTATCACATCCAGCGTTATACAAAATTAACTTTTCTTTACAATAAGCCTCAAATTAAATTATAAAATGAGAGAATTTTGGAATTATTTTTACAATACATATTTTGTCAAGGATCTGAATTAAAATTTATCTAAAACTCTTCATTTTTTATTAAGCTTCTTTAATTTTTTTTAATTCAGCTAAATTAACAGAATGTTTTCAAAGTTTTATCATTGCCCTTTCCTCTTAAATATAAAATAAATATATTATTACCATATTTCATATATTATTACATCTCTGGAATTTAATATAAATGATTTTGTGTAACCTGCATTGTTTATAAACTTTCTGTCACAAACAGATGAATTTTTTCAATAAGCATGTTCAGTAAAACTAGGTTATGTCATACACTCCTTGTAAAAAATAATTAATTAGGACATAATGAAAGGAGTAAAGAACACTCCCTGGGCTGTGTAATGCTTAACTGCAGGATCCGGCCCGGGAGAGAAGAAGCGAGGGATAAAAGACATAATGAAAGAAATTTTCCACTTTGTTAGATTATTTATCGAAAAAACAATTCTAACCTGTAATTCACTACTTAGCAATAATAATTGTAAGAATTTTAAAATATCTTAATAAAAAAATTAAATAGCTAAACAAAAGAAAGATATGAAGAACTTCAATAAAGTATTATCAAGTGCCCAATACATAATATATCTAGTGTTCTACCGTATTTATTACTTTGACTACTTGATATGTATCCTATGTATAGAAATTTAATTTAAATATATTCCGTAATACGGACCGTAAAACTTCTGTAACTGTTCCGAAGGGATACCTTAACTAGCTAGTCAATCATTTCATACCAAACATCTTACACATTCGACTACTATGTTCTGTTAGTACATACTGCTTTGTTAGTACATAATGTTTTTGTTATATTCTAAATTTTATCCTCTAACGCTAACAAAATAACGTTTATACTTTCAACAGGGAAAGAAAATAAATGAAGAAAGTAAAAAAATGAATATATTTTCAATTCTTAAAATTTATAAATAAATGGCGAACACACCAAAATACAAACTCATACTTATAAAACTTTTACTTCGCAAGATATCAAATATTATAAAAAAATTATTAGTGAAATTTCTCTAAACAAACAAGCAAATTAAAATCCCTAAAAAAATTTAACAAGCTGTAGTAGTAAGAAGAAGAAAAAGTATATTGTTAAGTAAAATAGAATTATGGAAGGACTGGATAAAAGATAAATTAAAGAGAAAACGTTTCTTGTGGAAACTAGAAAGGGTACTACAGCAGAAATTAAGAACTTTGGTTTTTGTGATTATTATTATTATCATAATAACAGTAAGAAGTATCACGCCAAACATACAAAAAAGATATCAAAGAAAATTTCAATAATGTAAATTACACCAGCAATATTAAAAACAAAATAAAAATTAAGTGTTGTATCCCTCTGCACTTCCAACTGTAAATCCCGCTCTTTCAAATATAACAGCCAACTTAGATTTTTTTAATGTCACCCCCTACTTTTGTATTCCATTCTTGGATAGAATTCAGTATTTCAAAACTTTCTCATCCTTGGATATTATAACGGTAAACCTAACAGTTTTGGATTTACAATCAACGAAATTAAGGTAAATTTTATCATGTCTAGTTTATTTTCAGAGAATTTAATATCTTCGATTTGGACTAATCGAATAATCGTTAATTTTACAACCTAGAAAATCTATCCATTGAAAGTTTAGGAATGAAAAAATTATTTTACTGTAAGTTTATCTGTTGTTATTATAATTATATTAACCTATTATATTATTAATTAACCTGTATATATAATAAAAATATATTAATTATAAGCGTATTTATTCAGACTGATAAAGCTAATAAATGTTGAAATCAAATATAAAAATAATTAAAACCAATTTAGCAATTTAAATAAATTAATAATATTTGTACAATTGACGATCCGTGATGGAATGGTAGGGTCTCGGCCTTTTATCCGGTTGTCCCGGGTTCGAATCCCGATCAGTCATTTTTAATATTTTTGAAATTCCATTTTCATATTTCCACATTCGAGCTTTTCAAAGCTTCTACGGTGAATTAATTCATCAAGATAAACAAATAAGGAAAATTATAAACAACTTGATTTTGGAAATTATAAAAATTGTTAATAACCGTTAATAATTGTTTTTTCTTAAATTTTCAGAAATCAATAGATCAATATTAATGAAAATTTATACAGAGTTCCCCAAATTAATTTAAAACATTATGTTAATAGAAATTTACATTTATAAAAAAATGGAATTAAATTTTTTAATTGAATCTTGTCAACAGCTGAAGCCACGGTTTTGATGCATTAAAAATTTACAAGGAACAAAATAATTCTCTTATAAATTAAATACATTATATATTATTAAAACTGACAAACAGCAAGAATACTTGCTTAAGAAGATTTCATCTGTTATGAATCACAGTTTTATTAATATTAGCTACTAACTCTTTTTACTTATACTAGCACACAAATGAAACTTTTCGTGATTATTACTTTATTATTTAATTCAATAGATAAATGAATAAATATTCATTAAGTGGTTTTTTCTTACTTTTAAAATAGATAACTTAACTGCGTGATTATTCTTGTCCCGAAGGATAATGGCTTATCATTTTTTATTAAATATTTTAAAATAAATATTCTTTATAATTATTTTATTAAAAAAAAAAGAAGAGAATTAACCGCGACAATGAAGGGGTTACATAAATAAAAATGCCAGTACTGAATTGCAAATCTTGACGAACATGTGCAATTCATTTTTCAGATAGATCAGTTTAAATTCTATTTGTATTTATGTTAAAATAATTCCTAATTTATTAAAAAAACAATCATTTCACATTTAAAATTTAAATTTTAGAGTTTTATGACTTTTAAATAGATACAAAATCTGTATAAATTGTCTTGTTGATTCAGTTAAAATATCAGCTTTGAACTGAATAAGTATAACAGAATTAATATTTTTTAATTTATTTTATAAAAGTAAATTTTGAAGCAAGTCAAAGAAATTTGTACAATTTTTTGAATCTTTTTTTAAGCATTGTTTGTTTTTAAGATAAAACTTACATTTTTAAAGATATAAAACCTAAAAAATATAAAACGTCATAGACTCTTATAGATTTAAAATATTATTACATTTTAGTTTGATCATACAAAAATTGCTAGTTTTAAGTATCGTATTAATGCTTTCAGCAAGTGTTAAAATTGAAAATTTAGATGAGAATGAAGGTCTAATATTATGAACACCGTGGTAAAATGAAATTATCAAATCATCACTGGATAATGGTAATAAATATAAATTTGAATAAAACTTTAATCCAAAATGTACAGTTAAGAGAAATAACATGCATTTTGATATTTTAATGAATACTTTAAACGTTTAAAATATTCATTAAAATTGATTTTTAAATAAATTAAGATCCAAATTTTAAAAATATTTTCCATTTTTTCGCGAAAAAATTCGGTTTCCAGATTTCAACGAAAATATCCATTTTGAGCATCCCTAAATCCATTTTAACTAATTTCGACGTGACGTCTGTACGTACGTATGTATCTCGCATAACTCAAAAACGAATAGCCGTAGGATGTTGAAATTTTTTATTTAGGACTAAACCCAACGTGTCCAAAAAAAGCCCAAAATCCAAAAAAATTGCATTTTGGACTTCTTCTTAACTGCAGCAATAAGCCCTCATTGAGAGCTTTTCAACGATATATCATAAATGGTACTTATTCTTATTGGTTTCAGAGTTATAACCAAATAAAATTTTAATTAATGAAATATTTGGATTTTACGGGATGGCACATCGGTTCGAATTAGACTTCACTCTTTTTTTTAACCTTTTTTTTAACTTAAATATATTGATTTATTAATAATTATTAACCACTCATTGTAAAAAAAATTTACAGTGAGTAATGAATTCAATTATTTTTAAATTGAATTCAATTTTACGATGAATTCAATAATAACAAAAAAAAATGAAAATTATGATAAATCTTTAATGAAATAAAATTTTATGTACTTATAATTTTTTTTTTTTAAAGTGTAAATGTAATTTAAAGGCGTAAAATGAAATGATCATGAGTTGTTCACATCAGATTTTTGGTAAATTTTATAAAAAAGCTACCAATTGTAATGGATACTATGATTCGACTTCCGGAAAATTTCGACATATCTTCGCGTTTCACATCTCTCAAACCCCAAAACCACCGTCAGTTCAAACGTTTATATATATTTGTATATATTTCACTTTTTGTGGACACGATAATTGCCGTAATTTTGCGCCAGTCACTTTCAAATTGATACATAAAATATAACGACCAAAAATCTACCTGAGTTCGTTAATGGAAAAATCGGACAATAAGGTTGGAAATGGGGGGGCTTTTTCGAAAAAAAATTGCTACCACTTTCTTATTATGTAAAATATCGAATTCGTTTGAAGTTCCTACTATTTTTTGGATAAGGGAAACTAAAACTTATCTCAGAAAAGTTTTTTGACACCAACCATTGTCCCAGGGGGTGGAAAAAATGGGATTTCGAAGACAAAACTATTTTAGGGTGTATTAAACTATTTTAGTTAGTGACTTTTATTGTTTTAAAAAATACTTTTTTAGCATTAAAAATTTTAAATAGCATTTTTTTATTTTAAAGGCTCCCATATTCAAGGGGAAGCATTCGGGTAAAATTAATCTTTAGGAAAGTGATCTCTAAATGGTGATAATAAATTTAAAAACAAATAAAATTTTAGAATTGTTTAAAAAATACTAGGAGAGTTATAATTCTAAATAAAAATAATTTCTATGAAGGGAGGGAAATTTTTGGTTCATTTTTTTTCCAAGAAATACTAAAGAGTAAGGGCTATCAATTTTAAATGATTCTACATTTTAAATTCAACGGGTAAATTGCAAGAGGGATTTAAATTCAAAATAAGGGAGACTTTTTTTAAATTAAAGATATATTTTTTGTTACCAAAGACCATTGGAGTAAGATGGAAAAAAGTTTTTATAGCGATTTGTAGGCCTATTGATTAGAAAATATAATGCAAAATAATATTTTCTGAGGCAAGATATAGTTAAAAAAAATTAAAATTTATATCATTTTTTGAGGAGGGGTGAATATTAAATAAAACCTTTTAGTAATTTGTGATATTGGTAAACAAAACTTTAACTTTTGTAAGAAATCTTACAGAGTGCCCTAGTAAAGATTTGAAATTTTATGTCGCCCAAAACACACCCACCGTTTTCCAATTTTTGCAAAAATTTAATACATTCTTTTTCCCTGAAGTTATAATCTGTCTATCAAATTTGAAGAAAATTGGTCAGCGGGATCTAGAGTTATAAGACCGTACGTATGTGTTCATACGTTTGTGCGTATGTACATATGTACGTATATACGCACAAACGTATGAATCTGACAGAAATAGGTTTCTTGGACTTTAAAACAATGAAATAATAGATTTTTTCACAGATTATTTACAATTTATTTGTTTCTTTTTTTTATTAAATTTTTTTGAATGTCTCCTTAAGACACAAAACAAAAAATACCGATTTTTAAAATTTTTTTTGACCGATCTAAATACTTTGCAGCATACTCATATATCGCTATAGTCAAGAAAATAAAAATCTAGAGAAGATATATAAGTGCTGTCACCCTTAATGGTTGAGAATTATCTTCTCTTTTTTTAACGAAAAATGCATCTTAAAAAAAGGGTATGTTAAACGTTTACAACATTAAAATAATTTCGAATATAACAATGAACATAAATCATTTTATACCAGGAAATTAAGCTATGCATCCAAAATAATCAATTTTACTAATTAATGAGCTTAATTAAGTACGAAGTACTAAACAACAGATTGTACGTACTCCTTATAACTTGAGATATAACAAAAATTAATTATTCATACTTTATGCTTAAGCTAATTATGAAGTCCCATGTTTAATTGTTTTATTTTTTTATATTATCTTTTATTTTATTAAATCATTTAATTAGTATTTAGTTTTAGGGAGTAAGTCCTTACTCCCTAAATAATATTTATAGAAATAATAATTAATAAAAATTAATAATAGAAGAAATAATATTTCTTCATTGGTCACCCTTGTTAAACTTAATTTGCTATTAGCAAAGAAACTCACCTTCTGTTCTCATATTTTTTAACTCGGTTTATTAAATTGTATTTTAATCATTCTTCGCACTTAATATTTCACAAACATAAGTCAAGTAAATGCATTATAAAATTCAATTACCTTTTGTTCTTTCTACTTTTTATTCATTATTATAAAAAAGAAACTAAACAAAAACCTGTTTGCTAATCTGTATTAGGCAGTATTCCGCATTAATTAATATTTTTTTGCGTGTTTTTTTTTTGTATTAATTATATATATATATATATATATATAAAACTATTTTTTTTTATGTTTTTTTTTATAAATATTAACCCTGATACGATTATATTATTAAGAAATTTAATATAAAAATATGGTGCAATCCAGTTGTTAGGAAATGTTTAAAGTTGTTCCGGAAGGTTCAACGTTATAAACTTATTATTACATTATTTGTTTCAAGAACATTTTATACACCAGGACCCCCTGAGGGTATATAAATATTGACGGTTGTCAGGAACAACACACTCTCTAAGTCACTCTATGACAAGACACTTTCTCCGGCACTCTCTTTCAGTCAGACAGCGGTGGTCATCAGGGACAGGAAGCAGCAAAGTTACCCGATACCATCCAAGGATCGTTCACCTGCACAATTCTATCATCGTTCCTGACTGATTTCAATCGGCGGCCATCAGGACGACTAATGCAGTCTGACACGACTTCAGCTGATAGAGATAATTAAAGTTTTAGTTTTTTTTTATTATCAATAAGTTAATTTCACAAATATAATTTCATCGCTAACATTACTTACCACAACCATGAAATCAGGACGATACAGTCAATCCGCAAGGAGTAGCCATCTTATTCTTTATTAATTTATATATTTATTAATTTTAAACTTAAGGATTTTTATAATTTTTTTCTTTTTCCTTTAACATTAACTATCTCAATTTAATTTCTTTTTATATTCAAAATTTAGCTTCTTATTTAGAATTTACAATTACTTTTATTTTTTATTCAATAAATTTGTATTTAATATTTCATATCATTATTATACATTTTCTTTTTTTTTTAATTAAAAACTTTTACCTCAAATCCCATCGTATTTATAATGGTGTATATAAAATTTGCTAACACGTTGATATTAAATTTTATACACATTATGTATACAATTTTACACATGATGATATGTGTAAAGATATACTATTAGATATCAAATTTCATACGTTATACTGTTACAATTTTTATAAAATAATGAAAGATGCAGTACATTTTTTTCGCCGCAAAAAAAGCCATAGAATAAACAAAATTAATAAGTAAGAATTTAAAGTAACAGCAGATTATAATGTTAATATGATGCAGTAATTTTAATCGTTAAAATAAAACCAGTTAAGTCCATTTTTTAAAATAACACCGTAACAGTTTTGATTCTTTTACTTTAAAATTATTATTACATTAAAATACGTCGTTAAAAGTATTATGATCGATGATATCAGAAATAACTAGAAATAAGTAAATTAATTTGTTAGATTTAGCATGATGATGTTACGAAGAAAATAAATATACAATAATTAGAATAGTAAAAAATAAATGAAGGTTGGAGTCACATCAAAATAATAGTTATACCGGAATAATGGGTAGATAAGACTCAACGTTACCATTTAGTGTAGTATCATTTATGTCTCCAGGTGAAAAAAAACGATAACATTATGCAGTTGAATTGTGGTCAATGACTGGAAGGAGAAGAATCTCTCATTTTTTACGTAATAAGAAAGAAGCCTCTGGTAGTAAAATTGATGAGAACCTATTTGTCGAATACGACGAAACGCAAAAAAAAAAAGTTTAAAAAATCTCATGATTTCATCCCTATGAAAAGCACAGCTCCTGCAAATGACCTTCGTGAAAATGTAAGAAGAAATAACAGTCGAAAATTTTAACGCATGTTTAGATCTCGATGCGATAAAACGTTAGGGGACTATCCTGTTTTCCGCCAATCGAAACACGGGAAAATTAATAAATTTCTGGTTTTGAGTGACAATCATGCTTATATATTGTCTATGGTTAATGATATTCTGGTAGTTCATTTACATCACTTATTTATTTACTCAGTGATCATATATTTACGTATTAAATAACAATTTCTTTAAAAATAAATTAATCATAAATATTATTATTTTAATTTTACTAAATTATTATTTATTTTTTAAAAGGAAATTACTTAAAATTATGTGCATGATAAGTGAATAAATTGGGTAATATAAGTTAAATTTTTGTGCAATTACGTCATAATCATGTAATTCTGAGATAATTCATTATGTAGGTTTAAAAGTGTAAAACTGGCAGCAGACAGACGGCAGATATTAACTATTATATCAAAGGACTATGCGCTTTCTCAGTTATTTAATAAACGATATCTATGTTTACTCTTTTCGGTATACAATAAACAACTATTTCTAATGTAGAGTTTATCGTTTAATTCCAAGTACAGTTATAAACTTATAAACCTATTAAACGTAACAATAAACGTTAAACAACATTAAACGTAATAAACAATTACTAAAAGAGATACTCGCTTCGATGCGTGTCTATTTTTATTATTATACTGTATGTAAAATGTATGTAAAAAGGTCTTTCATTTTCGGCGCAAAAAGTAAAATTGCAATAAAACAAAAAGTATGTATGATAGCAACCAAAATCTTTTTTTTTTTTATTTTGAACCATGTAACATTACATTAGGTTCGAAAAACAATATCATTTATATGGGTTCCACGGGTTTGTTTGACGTAGCCACGTAGCCAAGTCAATCAACAAAATTTTGCGTGACTGTTATGCACAAATCAGCTTCAATCTCACAATAATGCGTCGAATATGTACTTTGAAGTCATCAATCGTTACTGATTTATTGCTATAGACTTGTGACTTAACCGTCACACGATTTTGTTGTCTAATTGACATTACTATTTCGTGAAATTATCGAATCACCAAATTTTACCGCAATAACTGAATCGTATCAGCGTTGTATGGCATGTGACATCATCCTGCTGAAAAGACGTCTCATTCAAACCAAAATTGACTAAATTTGCAAAAAAAAATCATGAGCTCGATAGCATTCACCACTTACTGTAACAGTACCTCCTTACTCATTTTCGAAAAGAAAATGGCCTAGTGTAATGGTCTTTTAAGTATTTTTTGGACTTGAATCATCCGAAAGATGGAAATTTTCCTCTTTTACAAAATCATTAAGCCAAAAACGAGCTTCATCTGAAAAGATGATTTTTTAGATGAAAACCTGGATCCACTTTGAGGTGCTGTAGAGTCAAGTCAGCAGACTGTTTATGTAAAGAATAGTCCCCTGGCTTTAATGTTTGAATTAAAGCCATGTGTTATTGAAGAAAGGTCCAATTCTTGTAAACGAAGTGAAACTATAAATTTCGATTTTCACGAATATTTTCACTTACAGCAGCTATATTCTCCTGTCCATGATTTTTTTTTAATTGGGATTGCATAATATAGAGAAATTTTTTTTCTCTAAATATATTTAAATTAAATATATTAACCAACATTTTTGGCAGAAATATAAAACAGAATTACGTATTGTGCTTTTGTTTGGTTGATTATGCGTGGTACGTAGCTGTAACTGATTCCAAAATATTCGATAGTTACGATTGAAAATTCTGTTTGTTTTTTTTTGAAATTAACGTCACCACCCCTATTTGTCAATTTTTTGCATTCAGTTTGAAAGATCCTTTATATATATATATATATATATAAATTTTTTCGAACCCCATATATAATCGGAAAGGTTTTTTTCGGATATTTATGGTGTTTGTAAACTAAAGTTGTACGTTCTTTATAGACGATTCCAAAATATGTTATATCTGTTATTGTTCACACAATATAAATCCACGACTCTAAAGAGAAGCCTTCATTGATCAACCTTAAAAAATGCTTGTATTCTCAAACTACAGAGTTCTTTCATGTTTCTACCAAACTAAAAAGTTTTCATACGAATTACTTTTTTTGTAAATTTATTCTTATTTTATAATTAAATATATTAAATAAATTATTCATATTAATAGAATATTTTAAATAAAAATCAAAATTTTTAAATAAGTCAACTTCAAAAAACACACTAAATATAAAATTGAATATTTTTCTATAATTCATTAATTTTTTTGATTTTTGAAGTCGGCGCCATATTAACGATTTGTAAACTGTTAGTCGTTATTTATTTACGTTTTAGCTTATTTTATAGATATTTTCAAGTGTAAAATACATAATAATAGATGATAACCTCAATATCTTGAAATTCAACTGACATTCGTTTTAACATTTATAAATACGCATATTAAAAAACCGATTTTTGGTAAATTCTTTAATCTTATAAAAATTTTTTTTTTTTAAATAAAAAGGAAAATTTTTTAGCAATATTAGAGCTTAATTTTACTGTAACAATTAAGATGTAATAATAATTATAAAAAAGAAATTACAAGATGAATGGTGTAAAATAAATCCAAGCAGAACTGAATTTCGTAAGTTAGGTTACAAATTACAGTACTAAATAAACGAAAAAAAATACAGAAACTGGTTCATTCTCGTTTAAATTGAAATAATCAGCTCTAAATAAATAATGTGAAAGCAAAAATGAAATGACAGTAGTTCATGTTTTATTAAAAATATTTTATTATTATAAAAGCTAATTAAATTTTTCTCTTTTTTACTGTATTCTGTAATGATAAAAAGAAAATGCGTCTTTTTTTTACATATTAAGTTCATTCTAAACATTTTTTTTTAATGAAAGCTTTTATTTACATGAAGTATAAATAGACATTAAACAAATTAAAACGAACTAATTAGTTCACTTTAAAGTTTATTTACCGATTCTCTTCACACAGTTGAAAAATTCCTCACAATTAAAATACAAAAAGACAACTTTACATTAACTTAATTTCAAATTAAATGTATTCCACCAAATAAATACTGAAATTAAGTTTCGTATTTTGAAATAGTAGCCTGTACATTACAGCAATGAAAAGAAAACAGTATTATTTGTATCATAATTGTTTATATAACTGAAATTTCTTCTTTTGTGATATTACGTATTGAAAAATATCGAACCATATCATGCAGTAAAATTCTCATGTTTTGGCATACAAAAACATGCGACTTATAATCGCAAATAATCTCATAAGAAAGCTTACAACATATTTAATACAACGTTAGCGTTCTTAAAAAACTTTTGGTACAAAACAGTTTTGCTAACATTAAGAAAAACTTATGAGACATTTTCGGAAATAGAGAATAATCTGCAAAGCTAGATTCATTTTTTGTTTATTGTAATTAATTACCTATAATGAAAAACTTTCAGTATAAATATAAACTCAAAATATGTTTATTTTCAGTAATTTACTTGTATTAGTTCACCGAAACAAATATATAAATGCTAAAAAGGGAAACGAGTTACCCTATAGTAAATAAATATTAACTCTATTTTAATATTCCATTACTATCGTTAAAAAGTCAGTTGAGGCTCTCGTTGATTCTGTAATTTGATTATTTCAAATTTTTGTTTTGTTTAATAAATTAATTTGTTAATAAATTATTTAAATCTTGAAAATAATGCGATTTATTCAGAGAAAAGAATAAATACTCAATAAACCTGACTTAAATTTTAAATAATACACATAAGTGAATTGATAGCAGTACCATAATTATTTATGTTACCAAATAATATAATAATTAGCCTAATTTTAAAGAAAGTTAGTGGTTATGAAAGAATAGATAATATTAAATTTTAATTCACAACAAAACGCTTCTCAATTTTTTCTCTTCAGGTCTAAGAGATTTCATACATAGTAGAACTTACTTTCTGGGTTCCTATGAATGTAAAAATTAGACAATATTATATTTATGCTATTATATTTATGATTTTTCTATTCAAAAGCTAAGTAATACAACCTATCACTCCACACAAACAAAATAGACTTGCATTACAAACACACGAATTTGAACAATGTAGAATCAATAAAGTATAAAAATATATAGATTACATCAGTTATTGTTGGAACTGAAGTAAAAAAGATTTTTACGCAGTTCTGCACAAGAAGACCGATTTTTCGTTATTTTATTCTGTTTCGTTTGAAAAGATATCAACTCATTCTAATCTAAACATAACACAACGAAAAACCTATTCATCCATAAAAAATAGTTAAATGTCAAAAAAACATTACAAAAAAATTAAATATTAAGAAACACAAGTTTCTACACACTCAGCAATGTGACTGCAAAAGAGCTCAACATAGCATAAGAGAGTATGAAATACACCACCACTACACATTCAACATAATCTCACATTTTTTCGACTTTAAATTGAGTGTAACTCAAAAATGACTCAACAAATCTTCATGAAATTTTCACATGCAAAAAACTTCAGGTGCACACTGCTTCAGCATATATTAATTTCAATGAAACTGATTTAGTATTTTTTTTAGATTTTCAAGCAACAAAATTTTATAGATAGGCTTATATATACCATCATATAAAGCGGAAGAGAGTTTTTGTTTGTTTGGGACAATAAAAAGGTTTTCAGATACATTTCATCTCGAAAAATCTCAAAAAAAAAGTATATATATATATTACTTTCCCGCCTAGCGCTATAGCTTTAGAAGGAAAAGTATTGTAATCGCTCTAATTTGAGCACATGCGGTTATCACTGGATCTTTACATTTTGTCACCTAAGCAACCAAAAAAAAACAAAAACCGAATAGAAATGTTCGCAAAGACGTGTGTGCGTGTTCGATGTTTCGCACCTTATATCTCGAGAACTACTCGACCGATTTTGACCAAATTTCGTCAGATTACTTCTATATATGGGGCATTGATGGTAATAAATGTTCATCTTAAAAGGACGGGGGTGAGGCTGTAGAGCAAAGTCACTCTCAGTATCTCGAGGTTTCGCCTAACTAAGGTCTTATTTTTCTTAGGCACATTTGTTAACAATTAAAAGATAATATTTCCAAACAAATTATTTGCAAAATCACACCCCCACCCCATAAAATGCTCTAAATAAACTAGTGGTTAAGTGGGTATAGTACATAATTAGTACTCCCTCTCACCACAAGGGGCGCTAGTGTAGCAGTGATGTACAGGTGCTGTAGTCGTCTGCTACGTTGTAACGTCACAGGTGAGCGGTAAAATTAACTAAACGAATAATATTTGAGATGTAAAAAAGTATTTAAAATGGCCGCTAGTACCGCCACACCCCCGCGCGCTTTAGTTACAATCATTAAATTAGATCAACAAAAAATATTATATTTAAATAAAATAAGTATTTTAAATTAAGTTGTGTGTGTAAGCCGTGTATCAGAAAAAACCGCTTGACGGGAAAGTCCTACAACTGTGTTATTAGGTTTTATATATATTAATTTATGTAGTAGTGGAGATTTTCCGGTCGAAACAAACTTTAATGAATTGAATTCATGAACTGTGAACTGTGAGTCTTTGTACACATTTCTAAACACAATCCTCTACATAAATTTCCGAATAACTGTGATCTGTTACAGCGAGTGTACCTGATACATGTAAACGTTAGCCTTTAAATTTGTTTACTAACAAATACCCCGTTTGAAGTTTGAAAATCGGACCATTGTTTGGAGAGATATTATAAGAACACCCCATTATACCTCCTAAAACAGCGCTGCAGGGGCACCTCGTTTGTACCCATGTTGATGATTGGTTTAGCCTCCCACGAGATACTCACATACCTCACCATTCTAGCCTCACACGCACTCCCCACGAGAAGCTCATTATTGTTAAACAGAAATTTTTAAAGTTTATTTAATATTATTTTATTTAACGTAAATTTAATTTTATTATTTTTTTAATATTATTCATTCACTTGATTCGAATCATTCAGTTCAGAGCCAGCTCACACAGTGATAAAGACTTATAGTTCACAGTTCATTAATTCAATTCAGTAAAGTTTGAGCTTCAACTGGAAAATCTCCACTACTACAATAATATTTTTTTCGAGATGAAATACATCTAAAAACTTTTTTCTGTTATGCGAAGAAACATGGATAAAAATTTGGTTGCGATTGATCGGGTAGTTTTTTTTATCCCGAACAAACCAAAAAACTCTCCTTATTTAAAAGTATAGATATAGATAATTTTCTTCAAATTTTGCGTAGAGTTAAAAAAAAAAACAAATTTAAAAAACAAAAACAAAAATTAACAAAAAGTATTGGAAATTAGATGAAACGTTTAAAGATTTGAATAAGGTAAAAAAAAGAAAAAATTCAAAATTAAATATTGAATATTGTCCTAAATGACTAAACAATAAGTCCTACATCTATATATGTTGGAAAAAATGTAAAATGTTCAATCTGAAATTTTACTAACTAATTACATATACAACTTAACAATAAATATCTTGAGCAAGAAGTATGCATCGAAAAATTATAATATTTTAAAACCATATTTCGAAAAAAAATGTGATTAAAAAATTTCACAAACAATTTTCAAAAATGGTTATATTCCTTTTTTTTAGATTCCTATTTAAGGTATATTGAAAAATTACTTCAATTTTTCCTTCTGAAAAATGAATGGATATTTATGCATGTAGTTACGAAACATTCAAATATCCAAAAATTGCTAGTTACAGCAGAGGTAAAGGTATTTTTTCTTTTTACACCACCTAAAAATTCTTGCCCAAATCAAATCAAAATCACTGAAAAACAATAAACTGTTTAAACAATAAATTCAGTAATTATTGTAATTATTTATTATTTAAATAATCAAAACATTACTGTTAATTATCGAGGTTAGCGAGCGAAGCAAGCGTAGATAAAAAATTATTTTTACCTTTTTTCTTGGGTAAAAATTGTTTTTTTCTACATAATAATTATTTTTGAGTGATTTTGAGTTGATTTGGGTAAGAATTTTTGGGTGGCATAAAACGAAAAAGTACCGAGATAAAGATTAATGGAGTATGTATTTGTAGAATCTATTTAAAAACTGAATTTGTAAATTTTCATTCTTAAGAATCAAGCCTGCCAAACTAATAATTAATGTAGAATGCTGGTACAGTACTTTTTTTTTTAATTACACCAGGCAAACCACAGCTTATTAGCTTTTTCTCTGATTGTATGAATCGGTAGCTAGGAACTGAATCCAGATCTGGTTGGAATGGTTTTCGTACCGCTACTGATAAGTGTTAATTTTATTATCGAGAGATTTTACTATAAAAAATCCAAAGTTTAAATAAATATCCCTGTTCACGGACATAAATGGACATGCCGTAAATGAAGTTAATATAAGGGTAATAAACATTTTGAAAAGAAATATTTTTCAAAATTATGAGAAAAGAAATTTTTTCTCCAGTTTCTTATTAAAAATAAAGAATCGACCTTCGTCATGAGTTTCATGTATTATACTTTATTTATTACTCAAATTAAAAAAACCGTTATTTTTTTTTAATTTAAATTTTAGAGAAAAACTGTAAGACAAAAACTTCATTTTTTTAAAAGAGCACAAAACTATTACCAGTAAAATTTTTATTAAGTCCCACTCCATCATGAACCCTGTTCCATCTGAGATTCACCATTCCTTTAAGATCCCAACTTCAGAAGATATGCTATCAATGTCCTGTACATAGAGGTCGCAAAACCAAATTTGAAAATTATTTGATCTAGCTAATCCCAATTCGTTTACCTAAATAAAAGCCATCACACTACACACGCGCGCACATATACATAAGTATAAACTACCAGAATTTATCAATTCCCTGTTTTCATTTGTTGAAATTTACAACACCTTGAATCCAAAAACTGGAAAAAATCACAAGATGAAGTTTGGAATGATGATACTTCCTCTTGTTATATTAGATGCTTTATTATTATAACACGCAGAAAGTGAAAAGAAATAAATACTTCTACAATTTATGAAATGAAATTGCTACGCGATTGTAACATATATGATAGTGTAATATCAATTACGCACGTGTATTGATTGTTTTTAAAGTTTACACGATTCAAAGTTTCTAATAACCTTATCAAGATGAATTGAGAAAATCTAAAATACAATACTAGAAAATAATATTAAACAATTTATCAAATAATATGTTACCATATTTATTAAATTCAATAAAAGTTTGGCTACAAAACAAAAATCTATAATATAGGAGCATAATTAAAGTTTTTTCCCTAATGAGTACAGGCAATGAATATTACGCTGTTTCCCGACAGAAGGAGTATGTATGTTAATTTATTTTATTTATTTCTTTTTTATATTAATGACGCATATAAAGCATTTGAATTACAAACAGCAATAGTTCAAATTCCTTCTTACTTTCTCTAAAATGAATTATGTTCACAAAACAACCAGTCACTGTAGTGAACAGAATGAAGGTACAATTTGAGAAGTTGAATAATCTCTGCATTTCGATGGGCTTGGCATACCGATGTGTGGCAGAAGAAGGCAACCACTTTCCTTCTAATATAAAAAAAAATAAAGAAGAAACTACTTTATTCTTAATTCGCCTTAGTGATCTGGGCATGGGTATGCAAGTATGCGAGATTCAGAACCGACGCATCACATGTTAGACTGCATACACAATCTTTTAGGTTATGACACCTAACACAATTTAAATTTTCCCTGTTTTTGTAACGTCTTTAGAAAATTAGATTTTTTTTAAACGCGTTTTAAAAAATATATGATAATAATACTTAATTAAAAATGTTCTAAACACGCGATTTCTACTCAAACTGTTCCCCTCATCCGAAGGAAAACGAGTAATATTTTGTAGTGATGTAATTTTTTAGTTGAAATCAAATAGGAATAAACGTATAGTATCAGTCTAACAAACTGGATACATTCTCAATACTCTAGTCTATAAAGATTTGCTTATTAATAAACTGTAGACTGGTCCAATAAAATTTTTGATTATGCATTATATGTTTTAAATTTGTTAACAAACGTTATAAAAGCTTGTTTACAATTAAAAATTAATACAAACTTATTAAACATGTTTGAATGGAATACGTATATTTAACGTATAAAACAACGCATATTAAAATTAATCGTAACGATTTTCAGTTACTTTTTTATTATTTAAAATAATACAAGAATTAACTGAAAAATAAGTAGAACTTACAGCATTAGACATCCAGACAGGTCAATGAACGCACACAACACAAACCAACGCACACAACTGTTTAATGTAACCTACAGCACGGACGAAGAGCATCTTCCCGATAATCGTCAATTCTCGGGAATGTTCGGCACTCGCTACAGTATACTCGTATACAGTTTGAACTAACATTGGACACAAAGTCGGCAGTTTACGTACACAGACATACACAATAACATCAGTATTAATATACGCAGTAAAATCATACATCTCTTTTTTACTGTTTCAGCTTGTACATTATAGTTATTATTAAAATAATGATTTAATAAATCGACATATTATGTCCTACATGCAATATTATATTTATCTATATATTATATTTAATATATTATATTTTTTTGTTAGTATTATATTTATCTCGTAAAAAACAATTAAAAGAAAATCTCTTTTATTTAATTACAATTTACAAATTGTTAAATATAATCATTATTATTTAAAATTACATTACATATAATTGAATTACTTATTTTTTTAACATCGTGATTTTCATAAAAACTACTGAGTTTGATCCTAAAAAAATACAGAAAAGAGATTTTTTTATATATTACCGTATGTTTCATCTTGTTATAATAATTTTTGGAGGTATTTTAGTTTCTTGGCATCACAGGTGGGGAGTAAAAAAATTAAAAAATACCTAGTTTTTGAATCTTTTAAACTTACTTTTGGATTAATTAGACTAGCGCTATAGCTCTTAAGTATTGTAATCGGTCCAATTTGATCATATGCGGTATTCACCGGATCTTGACGTTTTGACACTTAAGGAACCCAAAAAGCCGGGTGGAAATTTTCCGGATGTTAATGTACGTGTGTATGTTCGGTGTTGACCTCTAAATCACTTTATATCATCAGAACTACTGGACAAATTTTAACCAAACTTGGTCAGATTACTTCTATATAAGGGGCATTGAGGCCATTAAATTTTCAATTTAAAAATTTATTATTATTGAACTTAAAAAAGGAGTGAGGCTGTAGAGCAAGGTCACCCTCAGTATCTCGAGATCTAATTAAGGTCATATTTTTCTTAGGCACATTTGTTAACAAAAAAATTACAATATTGAAAAAAAGATTTTGCAAAATCGTACCTCATCCCAAAAAATTACCTAAACTACTGCCGCTGTTGTGATGTCACAGGTGAGCGGTAGAATTAAATAAACGAATAATACTTAAAGTGAGTAACTCGGTCTGGCTAGGTCTCGAACTCGATCGCCCGGTTGACTCGATACCTGGCGCGTTAACCTTCGCGGCTACACCAGCTGGCGACCGTACAAGCGAAATTTGTTCTATGTAAGTTGTGAAATAACATTAGTTAGTTAGTGCTATCCATCACCGCAAGTTTATATATATATATTAGCATCCCCGTAGTGGCTTTTTGCCGCAACGGGGATGCTAATATAATTTTTTCGTTTTTTCACGCTATATGGTTACTTACATTTCCCGTCGCGGTTAGAGGATGTTTAGCCGATCACAGGGCACTTCCTGTGTTAACTAAACTTATGCTTGTGAGAACAATAATGATAAAAAAAATTAAAGCCTGTATGATTAAAATTAAAGTCTCAATACCACTGATAAAACATATCAGTGGTATTGAAATTTCTTCATAGCGACGGTCTTGTCAGTACAGGACACGAAACTTTGAGTGATCTGAAGAATGCGGGTTTCAAAATAGTCGGCCTCCATCGTAAAAATAGTATTTATAACTGGTTACCCATCCTTCACACAGGTAAAATTGTATTTTATCCGGTTCTTATCGTTACCCGACAAACATCACTAGGATGTAAACGTATGAACCAACTCAGAGTTACCCACCGGGTTGGTCTAGCGATGAACTCGTCATCGCAAATAAACTGATTTCGAAGTCGGGAGTTCTAAGGTTCAAATTATAGTTAAGTTAAGGTACAAGACTAGCTTGACACAAATAATTCTGTGTAAGACACGCATAGTAGTATACTGCTGAACACGGATTTTTACTAAAGGTGACTGTAAATTTGATTACAAATCGTTTTTCAAATGTGTGTTAAACTACACATTGTTTACATTGTTGTACAAATGTACATAAAATATTGTAATTCAAGATTGACATAAAAAGATACTGAACAATAAATAATTCAGTTATTGAATACTAAGGCAACTTGCATAGATGTTAGAGAAAATACTATTCTTATTGAAGGATTTTAAATCTCAAGAAAAATGTGATACTGAGTCAAAAATTAACAAAAGAGGAAAATCAGGTAAATGAAATCAGCGATTTCGATTAAAATTCCTTTTGAAGAAAGATTCATTCCATTTTACTCTAAAAAGGCTTTCAATCAACAAAAATATTTTTTCAAGTAGTAAAGTAGAAAAAGAAGATAAAGGCTTACCATTGTGACAGAAGAGCTCATAAGGGTGTTTCATAAACATACATTTTTGTTATGTATTTAGAAAGAAAAACAAATTTTTACTAAGGTGCAAAGATATGTCTGCAAACAACTGAACAAAGGATTTATTTTTAGCAATTAGAAACACAAGTGAAATAAACTTCAGATTCGTAAACGATTTATAAATATTAGTATTACGTAGTACTATGTGATTTTCATTCATAATATCTTTATAAAAAAACTTTTTATGCCTTGGGAATTGCATAAGTTTTTTTTTTTTATTTTCTAGTAACTATTTTATTCTTTTCATTAATACCACAATGAATGTCTTGTAAAGCATTAAGTAACGGTAATAATTAATTAAAGAATGTTATATAAAATAATAATTATTTAATTTCTTTATAAGTAATAGATTTGAAAAATTAAACAAAAGATAAGTGAAAACATCTTTTTATCCTTCTTGCTTATTTCCTTTACTTCTCTTTCAATAAACCTTAAAAATAATTATCTCCCATTCTTTTTAGATTCATAATTTTAAAACTGTACAGTTAATTATGAATTACATTGCACAATTAACTCTTTAAACTAGTTACATATTGATGTAAACTGCTATCAGATCATTGCCTATAGAAGAAAGAATTTATGATGCTCGTACATAACATTTGTAATCATCACTTGTATTAAATAAATAAACTTTTATTCCGTTCGATACTTTATATAGATCGCTTTAGGCATGGGTAAATATGATAGACCATGGATTTCGTAATTCATTTTAATTGAATTGCTTTCTTTGTATGAAATTTTCTACTTTATTAAAATTCTTACAAAATATTTACTTAAAAGTAAAAATGTTTAATTTAATTTAAAGTATGAGACATAAAATTAAGAAATAATCAGGATAGATTCGGTATTTTTATAATCCTGTTTCAGTAATAGAATGTGAAGTAATTTTCTTTAATTAACACAAATTAAATTAGATTCTTTTAATATAAATTACACGTATTATATATATATATATATATATATATATATATATATTAAACAAAGATTATCGTAGGATTATATGTTTACTTTTCAAACATGAAACTATTAAACCCCGCATTGCTGATGTTGGTAAACGTAGGTTTAACCCTATGTTTACTAACGAAATAGACTATACTGTACAAGTTATGATGTTTATTTAGCTTAAAGCTGCTGCAGAAATTACATACATTTAGATATAGAAAGCATGTTCTCTAAATGTATTTCTTACTGTGCCAATAACATTTGGCTATTTCAATAAACTCCTGGTATAAATTTAGTTAATTATTTCGTAATAAATTATTCAATAGAAATTTTATAGATGGGGAATGAGATATTATGAATTTTTGGATTTGATGACTTATGGATTTTTGAGATGACTTATTTTTACTACCACAAAGGATTATTTTAATCCACGTAATACAGGCAGAAAAAGTATACAAATTAAAATAAAAAAGTGTTTAATATAACTATAAATTCTACTAAATCATATCGAAAAGGTTTTTTTTTTAATTTTAAGCAGATATTAGAATTAATTCCTGACAGATTCAGATTTTTCTCTTCTTTTTTTCAATATGATCTCATTTTTTCGTTATCCTAAAAAAAAATCTAACCCTTTTTTTACATGCTTCCAATCATTATTTCGGCTGTACCTATCAGTGTACAATTTCTTTTAAGTGACCTATCCAGCCCCATATTTTCTGCTTCTACAGAGTTTTTCTATAATTTAATTATATTTTATTTTATGTTTTTTCTACTCATTTAATTCTCTAGCAACCAAAGTACATTCTTTATCTTTTATTCCACATCAAGCTTATTTTCTTGACTTTTCACTGAATAGATTTTTAAAAAAAGTTCAACAACTTTTCTTTGTAGATTTAAAGTTTAAAAACTACCACTATAAACTGGATTAAATTATAAAATTAATTTTTTTGTTGACTGAACATTGTCAACAGAGGAAAGGGTTTATAAAATATAACATAGGTAAATCATTACTCGAATAAAATAAATAATCATTTTTTTCCGATCGTTATATAATAATCTTTATAAATAAAAGACAATCTTCGTTCTGTGTGTTCCCTAATAACTCAAAAATTACTTAACCAATTTCATTAAAACTTTCAATTTTTATATTATTTCCCCCGGAAGAGTTTACATGGTATTAGTTCCGTATGTTGAAGACTGTTTAAAAGAGATACATTGAAAATTTAAAAACACAGACCATTAAATGTCTGAGGAAGTCGATATTGACATAGAAATCGATTGATATAGACAATGACAATCTATTAGAGACGATATCTCTTGATATATACAACGACATTAAAATTAGTAAAAGAAGTTTTAGGTTATTTATTTATACGTTTTTTTATGATTTTTATACTAGTGAGATTGGTGTGGTTTTAACTTGGGTGGAGGGGGGGTCATAAGAAGAAAGAAAGAAAATTCATAGTTAATTTATATTGTGCAATTTATTGTTTTCGTAATGTCGTCCGTTTCATTGTTTTCATAAGTTACAGAAATATAAAAAACGTAAATAATAAAAAGGCTGAAACTGATTACAAAAAGATGGAACCGCTAATCGACGAAATTTATCATCATACATCTAGATAGTGGTAGTGAAAGTGACTTCCGATGAACACAGAGAAGATGGTGAACTTGCCCAGGAACTGGACATATAATGTAAATTTCAAGTAAGTGTTAACAATAATTCAAAATCAAAAACAATCGTACAGAAACAAAGAATTTGAAAATTCTAAATAATAAAAAATTGTAAATATTGAACAAAAAAGAATTGTAAAATAATAAATTTACATCTAATTTAGTGTAATTATGAATACAATATATATTCAAGCACTAGTTTAAAAAAAATACACCTAAATTAAAATCTTTGTGTTGACAATCTTTATTTATTGACTTATCAATACCAATTATGTAATAATGAATTATAACTCATTAAACATGAAAACGGGAATAGATTAAACGTTGTTTTTTTTATAATAAATAAAAAAAACAACTATTATTTTTGCTGACCTATTAGATGAGTATAAATATTTTCAGGTTCGGTTGTAATGCAGTTCCTTCTCCAACAAGCTTTTATTTTTCATTGTACGCACTATACTTATGGGCACAGAGTATGGTCTAACAGCTGAAATCTGTATCTTACAAACTCTTTCAAATATTTTGAAGGGTTCCAAGACACATTGTTCAATATAAATTCTATGCACATGATTAGCAATGGTACACCTACCTGAGAAATACAATCAAACGATTTTATTCATATTTAAAGTTAAATGGATACAATCGATCCGGTGAATAATTTTTTGAACTACTAATATCTGCAAAACCTTTTAAATAATTATCTTGGGATGTAAATACCGTTGTGTTATCTGCAAAGAGGATAACAATGGATGGTAAAAGATTTTGAGGGAGATCATTAATAAACAAGAAAATCAAGGAACCGAGAACATTTCTCTGTTGCATTCATACATCTTGAAGTAAGAACTTACATTTTAAATGGATATTCTTATCAAAATATGAAATTTCATCTGCCTGTTTACGGTCAGTAAAGTATGACTTTAACCAATTGTAATCAGATTCTCTGATTACAATTACTAAGCTACTAAGGTTTTTAATCAGAAAAAAGTTTGGAACTAAATTGACCGCTTTACTGAGATGATAAAAATTTGAATTGAATCTTTTCGTTATATATACTATTTAAAATAATTTCTACAAACTGATAAATGGCTGTCAGTTGACATTTTTTTCGAAAATTATTCTGAAATTTTGCCAATAGTTGTGTTTAAAAAAAGTTATAAGTTTTTTCTTTCGTTTTTTCAAATACTTAAGAAAAAAAGGACAATAAATTAGGTATTAATTTTGTAAATTCACTCCCGAGATCTTCTTAGGCAGGGAAATAAAAATGGTAATCTTAAACGGCTGAAGAACCGGAAATAAAAACACAGATTCAATAAAACATTTAAACACTGATACTCATAATGCAAATTAACTTTGTGTCATAAAAATCTTTATCTATTGCATTTGAAAAGCTACATTTCTTAAAGATGTCTGGAGTCATAATATGATTTTCTTATTTACATTTGAAAAATAAAAAAGTATTGTTTTTTTAATTTGAATTAATTTTATTTTTGTAAAACTCAGAGTAAAAATACATTTTCTTATTTGACCTAAAACAGTTAGAATTCCTATATAATAAATACACTGTACCTCTGTACAATATTTATACTGCAAACGTGCATAACTATATCATCCTAATACATTTCAAAAAATTTTGTGTGACTCAGTAGATGCAAAGTAACAGATCACTGAATAAAATCAGCAGGTTTTATCTCTTTTACACTCCTTATTCCATATTCTCATGTTCCATATTCTATGCAATAACACGATTCTAGTTCGACAATGTAATATTCTTAGAACTGACATTCGACAAGTATTGTTATGCTTTTAAAAACTACATAATTAAATTTATATACAATTCTTGCTAGATGTGACTCCTTTGCAACCTAACTGGAGTACTACTTTTTAGAAAACTCAGCTGAAAATACTCACAGAACCAAAGCTGAACTGACTATTTTTCGGATCCACTAAACGTTCTGAATTAGCTCCATTGCAGTAAGCTCAATTTCATGCCATAACTATAGACAAATAACAAATTTGTTTCTAAACTGATTTAGTTAAACAATACATTTTCATCTTAAAACTACAAGAGATATAGATGAACAATTAAACGATTCAATACCTAATATTTAATAAAATCATTAATAAAGTGTTGACAAATAGACAGATAACGGTACATCTTGGTGAGATTCACAGTAGGCCAAGAATATTAAATAATGGTTTGCCTCAGAGAGAGATAATGATTGAGAAGGATCTGAGACTGCATGTTATGTACTTTGATAATTGGGGGTCTGAAACCTAACCCAAATAAAATTGAGATAAGCTGCTTCCATGTAACCAATAGAGATACCAGAAAGTTTCTAAAGGTCTCATTCGTGGAGAAAGAACTTCAACACAATTCAACCCGAAGTACCTCGGCATAATGCTTGAGAGAACCCTGCTCTACAAGCAACATACTGTGAATACCTTTTGCAAAATTGAGAACTCGGATAACATAATTCATAAGCTGGCTGAAAGCATCTGGGGAGCGAATGCAAGCATACTTTGATCATCAGCATTAGCCTTGGACTACTCTAATGCTGAGTACTGTGCTCCTGTATGGTTGAATATCTGCCATACTTAGGTGGATATTGAGCTAAATAAAATCATGAGAACAATTATTGAAATAATCCCTTCTACTCCAATTAGATGTGGCTCCCACTACTAACTAATACCTCCACCACATCTCAGGCACCAGAATGCCTTTAACTACTCTGGAAAAAAATGCCAATCCAATGACACCGATCAACACGGTCGTCATTGGATTAACTTTTCAACACCTGAAATCTTGTAAACTTGCATGAAACTAGCCCAAAGGTTTGTAGAGGAGAATTTTGATATCAACCAACAACGAAAGATCTCATGTGATGAAAACTATACTGTTAATGGATAAAGGCAGTTTATGGGAAGTGCTGGGCTTTAGTCTTGCCCATTGTGGTGCCCAATTGTGCTGCAGGCTTAATAGCATAAGAACTTGAAATGGTAGCTGTAATTACTTTTTGAACAAATGGGGTGTATCACCTACGGCTGGTTGTGAATGTGATGAGCCACTATTGTCGTAGCCAAATGTTGAACATCAAATTAAATACCGTCCACAGTGAGCATACAAGGGAGATTCACAAAATATATATCGTGCTACCCCATCTGTAGTCGAATGTCTGAAAAAACTGGATGTCAATTTATAGTTAAAATTGAAATATTATCACACCTACATAAATATTATATGTACTCTGCTATCATAATTGTTTGAATATTTAGCTTTAATATTTGACATAGCACATCTATGTACTATACAAAAAATAAATAAATACCTAAAATTAATCATATTTAGACACCTACAATCCCGTGAATGGTTAAACATAACATGGAATAGAAGCCTTTCAGTTAATTAACCGGTAACTTACTACAACTAAATCCACGCAGATGGATGACCTGTTTTTATCTCTTCCTGCTAATTTTCCTTTTCATGTCTCATTTATCTCATTATTTAAAATATTTCAATTTAAGTTTAAAAAATAAATAATGTTATTGATATTTCATTTTGCAGTACAAAAATAAAAACTGATTATTTTGTTTTATATTTATCTATAGAACTTAAAAGTCATTTATGAAAATCAAAAAACGGGGATTTCAAAAACCTTTTAGATTATGTCAGTTGAATAAAGGTGCACTAATGCAATGATTTTTGATTTGATAATATTTAAATCTGAATATTTTTCCATGAAAATTATTTATTTTAGACATAGGAAAAAGAATTTTTCAGCGACTAGAAGAAAATTAATGAATTATTATTCTGAAATATACTAGTTAAATATTTAAAGCTACTAGATGGCGTATAAATTTATTATATTAATAATATGAAGTAAATTTATAACTAAATTTGGCTGAATCTACTTAAAACCGATTCAAAGAAATAATATCATGATTTAATCTGTAACAATATATGTAGAGAAATAATTACGTTTTATCATCGTGGAAAACAGCAAATAAGCTTATATAAAGTGACAGAATCTTTCATATGATTTTAAATTACCTATTGTTGTAAATAAGATATAATTCATATGTAAATTATTATAAAAACCTCATTATTCATTCAGCGGTTATTTCAAGTAAGTCATCTGTCTAATGTACGCTGGAAATCTAAACTTTAATATCCCAAATGAATGAACAAAATTGTTCTGAACAAAGGAACAATCGCTGCATTATCTTCAAGGAAGACGTTCCATATGGTGTAAAAGTGGCAACAGGAAATCACATGGCAGAAATGATGTATCGTTTCAACGTGTTTTCATCTTCTATATCAAATAGGTAATGCCAAACTCTGGTTACACATGTGAATCTTAATTACGTGTGTGGATCTATATATGCGCATACTGGTTTACTTTATGCATCATAAAACAAATTCCATGTACTAATTATCACTAATTACCAGGTTCTGCATGGTAAATTATTCACTCGTAAATTGCAATCTTGATTGATATTAGTAGATATTGAATTATTTCAAATACATACCCGTTTCAGCATTAGTATGTATTTAATCACTATGTACAGCAGATTTATTGATAAAATAAAAATTACATGTTATAAAAGAATAAAAATTAACCTCTGCTACCGTAAGAAAGTTTCATGAATACAAAGGCATTAACCTAGAAAACAAAAAGTCAGTCGGAATCTTAAAAATAAGTTTTATTTATTTAAAAGAAACGCAAACAAAAAAATCACAAAAATTTAACGAAATCCGAGAGGAGTGTAAGGACACCTTTTCGTTCGGATATCAAAAAATTTAAGAACTAAGATTAAAACCATAACAATTATATTATATTAAAAATAAATAAATAAACGGTCAGCACCAGAACAAAATATACAAATAAGTAAACAAAAATTGAATCAAAATTGATTGTTGATTTCACATGGTAAAACAACATAACTTCTAATATTAAGCTGCCTTTCATATCTGTTTTTTTACTATCTTTTTTCAAGTTATTTTATCTGTAATTATGTCTTATCCGTTTTCTAATATCTATCCCACGCTAAATAAATTTTGTATTTGAAATTCTCAAAATGCGATAATATGAAAGGTCTTCATAACAGTATTATTTTATTTTTATTTTTAAAGTAGATGATATTATTCCAGTAATCAAGTATTGTCAAAGTAGGCTTTTTTAATCATTATAATACGATTTAATTGCTTCCGGGACACAGTTCGTTAGGTATTGATTCAGAGGATGAAATGAAATGTCAATTTTGTAACGTGTGGAAAATGCTACGCCTGACCGGTATTCGATCCCGGGACCTGCATATTACTTAAGGAATTGTTACTAACTACGAGAAAATAATTCTTCTACATAGATTGGAAACATTGTTTCAAGGAACATCTATGGTATGGTAAACGAGAATGGGAGATGCTGATTAGAAACAAATAATGATTCATAAATTTTTAATGTAAACTAAGAATACAAGGAAAAATTTAAGATGAAAAAATTGTGGTCAAATGGTTAGTTATAGAGAATGAAAGGCGATCAAGTAGTTAAGAAAGAAGAAGACAACAAAGAAAAAATAAAACATAAATAATGTTAAAGTTTAATAGGATATAAGAAGATAGAGAAGAAGGTACTACTGTTTAGGAATTAGAGAAGAAGCGTAGAACATACTACGTAGACCAAAACTGCGAAGATGTTGGAAAATACATATCACTAGCATAGTTGATTCTAATAATCATTATTGAATAAATATATTTATTCAAAATGAGAGTTGTAGTAAACAGAGTGAAAGCCAATAAAATAAACAATTTTCTAAAATAATAAATTATAAAACGAATGATGAAAAATATTAAAACTAGGATTTAAAAAAACATGAGCACTTAAAAGTGACATTTTATTTACAATTAAATAAAGATTATTCAGCAACAAAACCTTTAAAAAAAATAATGTAAAATAATTTCATTTTAAGCAGTATTTGAGTGAAAGTAAGATACTGAGATTTATTATTATTTTATAACGAAATCAGAAATAAAACTATAAGTACTGAAGTTACGAGTTTACATACATTTATTACACATATAGTTTATTATATCCGTACAGTTTATTATGCGTGCTAATATTCAGTTATAGTACATAACTTGAAGTTACACTACAGTTTATTCACTTTAGTGCACCGCATTATGGTGAATCACACTATAAAATTATATGGTGTTTAAATGATCAACCACGTCAATGTTCATGAAATTATATGAAGTAGGAAATAAAAGAAAAAATATACAATAACATTCCTGCTTAATAATATAATACATAATTTTCAATATACAATATTATTTATTAGGGTTCAGCGAAGTAATTTAAGAAAACGCCACTTGTAAACCCCTTAATGTGTTACGTAAAGGAAAACAAATTCTTTCTATAGAAAAACATAAATACACATAGGGCTACCTTTTATAAAATGTTCATAATTTATTAATTTTTAGAGCACATGTTTCTACGTATATAAATCTTTTATGTATATAGCAGCATTTAAATACGCATGTAGACATTATAGATAAATATTTAGTTAATACGTAAGACCGTTTATACTTATTATGTCCTTTTAACTGCATACAATACAACAAAGCTTTTAGATTAAAAGATCTTTTAAGTGAAGGAGCTGACGTAACATCAAAGCACGTTCAATTAAATGTCTCTACTACACTACAATACTGAAGGCGAGTTCCTTATGCAGGTATGTACTGTGGAGGGAATTTTGCAGTAAAAGCCTTTTTTTAAGTGGCTTGCGTCTCAGAAACGTTTTTACTCACTGAAAGCCATTAAGAACCAGTAATTCAAACATTTTATTATAAACGGCAATTACATAATTTTTTTTTAGTCATAAAAAACACAATATTTTTTATATGTAACAGTTACATATTTAAATTCAAACCTAACATACGATGAAAAAATCTAACTAAAGGTAAAGATCAGGCAAAATCAATATATTATTAGCGAGTGATCGGATGATCTATCTACAAGTAAATGTCGAAAATCGAGCGTAAGTTGCCTGAATAATACTCAGATTCGTAATCGGGAGCAAAATCTGTTTCTTTTCCCGCCTACCGCTATAGCATAGCTGTAGCTATAGAAGGGAAAGAATGGTAATCGGTCCAATTTGGGCGTATGCGGTTTTTACCGGATCTTTTCGTTTTGACACCTAACAACCCAAAAAGCAAAAAAAGCCGGATGGAAATTTTCGTGATGTTCGTATGTACTTGTGTGTATTCAGTGTTACGTGTCACACCCTAAATTACTTTATATCTCCAGAATTAGTCGACCGATTTTGACCAAACTTGGTCAGATTACTTCTATGTATGGGGCATTGATGCCATTAAATTTTAAACTAAAAAGTCAAGAGAGTGTGGAAGGTCAAGTAAGAAGAGCAAGGTCACCCTCAGTATCTCGATATTTTGCCTAATTAAAGTCTTATTTTTCTTAAAAGGACTTAATTTTTTTATTTTTTATTTTTTTAAGGCACATTTGTTAACAATTAAAAAATTAATATTTAATTTTTTTTTACAAAATCGCACCCCTACCCCAAAAAATTCTCTAAATAAACTATTACTAAGTGGGAACAGTGTGTCATTAGTTCCCCCCTCTCACCACAAGCAGCGCTAGTATAACGTTGAAGTACAACTGCTGTAGTGTTCTTTCTTTATTTTTCTGTTTAGCCTCGGCAATAGCTATGTTGTAACCTCACAGGTGAACGGTAGAATAAAATAAATGAATAACATTTAAAGATTAGTGTAGGTATGTTTATTAAGTGTTGTTATATTTGATAATTGTGAAATAGATATTTTTCGAGATTATTGCAAACGTCGTTGCATATTTGGGAGAGGAAACAAAAACTTCTTTTTTGTAAGGTATTATTATTTATTTATTTATTTATAGGTGGTCATGTTAGTCTATCTTTTTAACATTTTGGTCGAACTAACCTAGACCATAGAGGAACACAACACGGATCAGTTGCCACCAGCTGATATGATCGACGAAGGGACATCCGATTGTAGAGGTTATCAAATAACATCAAGAAAATGTGATCTATTAACGTTGTCGGATAGAAATCCAAGGAGGGTAGCTCGTAGAAAACTAATTATAAATGACACAGCGAACAATTTATCTGGAAATCCAAGCGATAACGACAGTGTAATTATGGAATCCCAACCTACTTCTAGTCAGTGGAGAACCATACCTATGCTGAAAAAACAAACTGCAATTCATAATCCTAGCAATTGTGAATTATATCCATATCATACAGATTTAGTGGCCTTCCATTAGAGAATACGAATCTTACAAACCAAACGGAACCCGTCAAGTCCCCACCTATTGTACTTGATACAAGATAAATGATGTGCTAAGATTAAACAAACTGTTAGAAACGGTCGTGTGTAAGGGGGATTACAAAATTCGACTGGTATGAGGTAAACAACTTAAAATAATTCCTAAAGATATTGAAGCGTACAAGAAAATCATAAATATAGTTCGAGAACATGGTTTAATAGGTCATACCTTTACCAGAAATGACCAACGAACCTTTCGTGTCATGATTAGGAACCTGCATCACTCGGTTCCACCGGAGATGATCAAGGAAGAAATCGAAGGCCACAAGCATATGGTGAAGGACTTAATAAATGAATGCACATCACAAGGTTTTGACTTAGTGACGCACAAAATGCTTGTCATACTATCCCTTAAAGACTTCACTTACGTTAAGTATCTCTTTAACGCTGTCCTGTTTCTAGGACACTTATGTTTTACTTTCCAGCGGAATGGAAGGTATCACACATAGTAATGATCTTGAAACCAGGGAAGCCTGCACAGGAGGTTTCTTCTTACAAGTCAATTAGGCTGCTACCGATCATATCTAAATTATTTGAAAAGCTGTTACTTCGCATTCTTTGGCCAGTTTTGAAGAGTGAGGGGGTAATTCCGGACCACCAATTTGGCCATTCCACCATCGAAGAATCCCATAAAGTCGTCAAGGTCATCAGTGGATGTCTTGAGGAAATAAAATTCTGCTCGGCAGCATTCTTGGACATCCAACAGGCCTTTTATAAGGTGCGGCTGCCTGGCTTGCTTTATAAATTAAAATTAAAACTTCCTCAACCCTACTACCCTGTCTTACGGAATTATCTGGAGGGAAGTTTCTCTCAGGTAAGATGTAATGATGAATTAATTCTTTGATATTAGATCGGGAGTCCCTCAGGGCTCTGTACTAGATCCTGTGTTATACTCCATATTCACAGCGAACCTTCCAGCCCTGGAAGATTGTACCGTTGTCACATTTTCCGATGACACTGCTGTCCCTGTTGTTAACGAAGATCCTGACCTAGCCACACGGGAGTTGCAAATGGCGTCAGACCTTATCTGCGCATAGCAGAAAAATGGAAGATTAATGTTAATCAGGATAAATCAAAGCATGTCACATTCGCCATGCGGAAGGGTGACTGTCCTAGTGTGTACATGGAAGGCGTCTTGATCCCAGAGACAGAAAGTGTGCGGAACGTAGGACTTCCTAGATCCACGTTTGACCTGGAAGTATCACGTGAGGATGAAAAGGAAACAGCTGAACACGAAGTATAAGGAAGTGCTTCGGAGAAACTCATGCCTCACGTTGTCCAATAAAGTTCTGATTTACATAGTTATCCTACGACCAATCTGGATTTATGGCGTGGAGTTGTGGGGAACAGCAAGTAATAGTAGCATATATATCATGCAACGCTTCCAAAATAAAGAAACGAGAGCAATTCCAGAGGTACCATGGTTCGCCCGGAATGATGAAATTCATGAATATCTGAAGCTTCCAGTGGTTCGTGAGGTTTTGAGACAGCGCAGTGTTAAATACCAGCAACGACTTGAAAATCTCGTCAACCACTTAGCAGATTGCTAAGTGGTTAACTGCTTGGTAACAGCAGGGACGTCCGAAGGTTGAAACGTCTCCATGTGCTTGACTTAGGGGCTACAGAATGACAGTTTGATAAATGACAACGCCAAATCAAGTGATATTATTCTTGTTTACTTTATTCCTTTATATCTTTTGGTTTGACTATTTATTTGGTTTTTTTTTTGGTTTTTTTATGTATTAACATTTTGTTTTTATGGACTACGAAGTGTTGGCAGAAATAAACTTTAAGATTACTGATAATTGTTAACTATTATTATGAATTACTTATTATGGGAGTTCCTTAACCTTTTCCCATCACAATGATCCGCGCTTGATTAGCGCTCCGCGAAAATATGTTGGTATCTGATTGCCTCCCTTCATAGTCTAATGCTACCTTCATGTGAAAAAAATTTCAAAAAATTACAGTATATAAAGAGATTTAACAGATCCGGACAAAAAAAGACGTTACGATTGGATATTTTTTATGCCTGTAACAACAAAATTGAAACATTACAAAAATTACGATTATTTTATTGCATAATTTTTTTGCGCATTTCTACCGCGTTTTTTATTAGCGAATTTTTTTTTTGCTTTGTGTTTATGAAACAGTTTGCTGATTTTAAAAATAATACTTTCAAGCAAATCGGTTGAAAATTGAGCAAAATATGATGAAAAACCCGTCATAAATCACAGATTAGTAACATATGTTAGTATAAGTGAAAGTAGATTCAGAAAAGTACGTTTTTTAAAAATCCCCACCACTGAAAAAGGTATTCAGATTGGCAAAAAAACAATTTTAACTGTATACTGTTATTCATTACGAATCGTTATGTGTTACATGTTTTCCGATATCATTTGACAGAAAAGATATTTATAAACCTCTAGTAAAAGTGACGTATTTATGACCACAATTCCTTTTTTTTGTGTGTGCCATATATCATAATTTATTATGTGTTTCAATACACCGATATGTTGTTACTAAGATAAGCTATTTTTGTAAATAATAAATAAATCCATAATCGTCACAACAATTATAATACACAAGTCACACATACACACATACACACACACACACACACATTTCTGAGAAAAAATGGTCGTAACAAAACTGATTTCTTTGTGAATATGAAACAAAACAACCGACTTAGATGCCAATAAAATGATTTTGTAACAGCGTTTTAAAACTGACGCCGTACATAACCAGATCCAAGGGGCTAAATGATTTGAAAAGGTTTTTTTAGAACCCCTTATCATGTGCTTCTTTTCAAACAATTTACTTTTGGTTACACTTATGGAGCCGATTGTAAATGTACTGGTTGTAGAACAAAAAAAAGTTTAGAAAGTAAAAAAGGACTTAAAGTGGCCGCTAGTGCCACACCCGCGCGAATGTAATACAGTAAGCGCGCGCACTTCAGCTAGAATCATTGAATTAAGTAAACAAAAAGTATTATATTTAAATAAAATAATAAATATCTTAAATTAAATTTTCTGTGTATAAGCCAAGCATCAGAAAAAAGCCGCGTGGCGAGAAAGTCCTGCAACAATTTTTGTGAAGTAGCTGAAATTTTTTGTTGACTTCAAAATTAGCAAGGAATTCTCAATCCTACCCGTATTTTTTTATTTACATAGATCGCTTACTCTCAGGAAATCTGTTTTTCACCATTTCAATAATCATTCTTACTTTTTTAATGAAGTTCCTCTAAAGGTCTCATAGAAAGTCTATTAAAAAAATTAAACAAAAATTTTTTAACGAAAAATTATTTAATCCTCATAGACGATTTAAGGATAATTATTATTTATTTACTGTTAGATTGTAATGGCTTGTAGCCTGGTATAATTCTGATATTTAGTCTGAAAGTATATCAAAGCGAAAATTAAATAAATCTATTCAGAAAAATCTTTGTAAGAAATAATACGTATTAAGATCATTCAACACAGCCTTATTTCATGATCAGTCGCATTTACACAGTATCGTTTCTCTACAAACGTATTGTTTTTTTTACAAGAGATAGATTATCTACCTCAGGTTTTTAGTTTTTTCATTCATATTATTAAAAAAAGTGTTTTAAATTAAATAACTTTAAACTTGAAAAGTGTAATACTGACTTAAAAGTAAAAATAATACTGCTTAATTCTTTTGATTTTAAATGATATCGAGTCGGCGTCAATTTTTGATTTGTTGTTGACTGAACAAGTTAGAATTTAACTTTTATATATTATTGTATATATTTTTTCATTTTATTTTATCTTATAAAACCCTTCTTAAAAAGTATGAAATAATTTTATGGATATCATGTTACTTCTTATTTAATTGTTACGTGATTCAACCACGCTATTTTCACTTAGCTGATTGTACAGTAAATTCTTTTTATTATTTTAATCTTAGAACAATAATTGAATACACTGCTACAACCAAACAATTTTATTTTTAACCAGTTGTTACTGAAATTATTGTGCGACTAATGTGAAAATCAACATAAAAACATAAAAGGTTTATTTCTAGAAAAACCTAGAGTAATCTAATATTTAAACGTCTAGAGATTATTCGAGAATTTTATTTTGGAAGCTAGGAAAAGCTAGGAAGCTTTTTATTTTATTTTTGTTTGGTAGGATTCTCTGACTTAGCTGAATTTATAATTACTTACAATCTTTATTCTACGAGTACGCTTTTTAATGTCATTTTTTTAAGATAAAAATACAACCCCGACTGCGTTGTTGTTTTATATCTTTGTTAGATATGCTCCAAAAGGATATAGGCAGGTGGATATTATCCAGCAACTAATCAATAAAATAGTTCTGAAAACTCCGTAATTTTAAATTTTAGAATACATTCATCATTTTGTAGATGAAATATTTATTTACAAGATAATCAAAACTGCATGTTGATATAGATTATAAATAAATTAACGTATGGTGATTATGATTAATCATCAATGTTAATTAATTTTGGGGAATTAACTATCAGTATTTGCTTCATTCCTTCGGCATTTGAAAAAAGTTTTTCAAGAGACCCCTGATTAATGCAAGGAGATTTCCTTGCATACCCCATTCATTCAATGCATTTAGGATTCCTCTCCTCCAAGCAGTGTCGTACACCTTTTTCATACCAAAAAATACTGCACCCAGGCGTTGGTGATGTAGGAAAGAATTTGAATAATAGATTCCATTGCAACTACATGATCGATAGACGATCTACCATGGCGAAAACCGCATTGTTCGGGAGTAATTAAGGCGTTATTTTCATGGTTCCACAATAGACGACGGTATACCATTTGTTCCACCTTGCACAGGATACTGGTCAGGGAGGTAGGACGACAACTTGAAGCGCACGATTTATCATTACCAGGTTTCAGTACGGGAATCACCAACGCTTCTGACCAAGAATCTGGAAATATCTAGTCAGGCAATATTTTATTGTAAATACATAAAAGATGCCGTAATGCAGAATCTGTGAGGTGAGAACATACTGTGCCTATTATTATCATTTCCCGAGAAAGTGTCACGGAAATTATTTAAGGCATATCTTAGCTCACCAAAGAAAAAAGAATTTTTAATTCATTTTGCAAAAATGAAAAAATATTTCAGTAAAAAATGGGACACGTTTTATCTGCAACTTATATCTCATAAACTCAGGACAGTACGACGATGTAAGGAAACTGATATAAACGAATTTCCAAACGTATTCCCCTCATCAATGAGGATGCCGTTGTTTTCCAGTCCGATCGGCTGCGGACATTGTCCTGATCCACACATGACCCGAACTTTTCTCCACACAACCGATGATGGAGTTGTCCGAGAAATGGTATCGTCATAATTTAGACATGATTTTCGTTCAGCACGCCGAAACACTCAACGGCATACATCTCTCACATTCCAATAGATGCAGAGCAATTCTGTCGTAAGCCTTTGATTGAAATTACATAAAGCACTACGACTATCAGATGTGCACTATCGAGGATCAGGCGTGTAAAATTTACAAGTCGTTGGATTGCGTTACAACTCTAGTCGTATTGGTCAAAGGAATCCTTATATCCGACTCAATCAGCTCTCCCAACTACCCATCTGCATAGCTGACTCTGACACAAATCACTGTTTCCGACTGAGATAACAACCAGTATATGTTCGCATCAAAATATATTTTCGTAAAACCTTTTTTTAATTTTTGGTCCGAAGTCTATAATTTTTTAAAAATGTAGATATTTGTTGATAGAACGATACCATATAAGAACTATCAAAAAAGATTTAAACCGAAGCTTGATAGAATAAAATAACAGAAAACATATTTCAGTTTTAAGAGCTGGGGATTGATTTAAAAAAAAAAAAAAAAAATTTTTCTGATTATTTATATAACCATTGTAGGTAACAAATTTACTTCAAAAAAGTACTCTCTAAAATCCTTCTGAAAAAAATCGAAATCCCTTAACCCCTTAATGAATTTTGAATAAAATCGAAATCACCTAACCCCTTAACGAATTTTGAAAAAAAAATTAATATGATTAATTCCCCATACATAGAAATATTTGAGCCAAATTTGAAGAAAATCGGTTTGGTTAATCCTGAGATATAAGGTTGTGCGACACACATACGTATGCACATACATAGTCGTGTATGTACATATATGTTTTTTTTTTTTTATTAGTCTAGCTAAATTCACTAGGAAAGTTACGCGCGCGCGCGCGCGCACACACACACACATATATTATTGCCACAAACATGCCGAGCTTCATATCAGTGAACGCAACGTTAGCATCTCAGATATCAGCGAGAGTACATTATACGTACGCACCGGCACCGCCACTTCCCACCAACTTTGGTGACTGCTTACCTCTTCTACCACAGGGGCGCTGTGGCCCCACCACTCACAGGTGCCTATAAAAGAGCAAACGGCAGAGCGAATTATCAATTCGTCGCCTACCACACCTGGAGAAAAAGCAGAAGAAGAAAAAGATGGAAGAAGAATGGCCGTTCCGCCGAAGGAGCCGCTTGGTACGCTACCTTTGCGCCCCAGCTCGCCGGACTTCAAGCGCCCTGGTGGGGGGTCAACGTGGGATCGCTCGGGAAGAACCGCCTCGGCCGCGCCAACAGAAGACAATCGTCGCCGACCCGCACTGTGGGGCTCTGGACGCCACCACTGCCACGCTGTAGTGGGGACCCAACTGTTGCTGAGGGGAAGCACGGTTCGATTCCAATGGACGAACCGCAACTCCCCGATTACAGCCGAGCCGACATCGCCGGAGACCAGCACTTCTCAGGGCTACCTCACAAAATGCACAAACGGTGCTTTTCAGGGCCATCACTTCAAAAACCTCAAACAGCCCTTTTCAGGGCTACCAAAAGGTTTTAAAGTGCAACGTGTGGTAGAAGCCATTAGCGAAAAAATATATATATATATTATATTTTATAAATAGTTTTTAATTGAGTAGTTGATCTAATATACGTTTATGTGCTATTATTAAACTTGTTTTAAGTTTAATCACAACGAATCATTTCAGAAGTACATTGATCAAGAATAAATTGAACTCAGCATTTTAATCCATAATAATAAAAATTTTTTATCTATCTATTTTTATTATTTTAATAATACCAAGAGTTTTGAGTTTAACTGGTACAATAAGAACTGCAAATCTTCCTAAAATTAAATTTTACGCAAAATCGTCTTTTATAGTTAAAGAAATTAATTTTTATTTTTATGCCTGTAATTTTAGATATTGTGATTATTGTAATATTTTTATGTGCACATTTAAAGGGAAATAAATTTAAAGAAAAACACCCTTAGTAACATGACATTCTTCTAGAAGTAAATTAATTTTCCTTTAATAGCAAACGAATGAATATATTTTCAATAAGAGTAGACGTAAGTAAATCCATTATTATATATTTATATTGCTTTCAAGAACACACCCTTCCCAGTTATTTACGAAAGTAGATTACCGAGATCAAAGGGGTTCTTAACGGAAAAGACCTTGCGCCCATCAAAAGGGCATTCGTTCGTTTTACTTTGATGTGTTCTGTACGACATTACTTATTCAGTGGTATAAACCAGAATAAATTATCAATAGAATTATTCTGCAATTTAAGTTTAAATCTAATTCGTTCAGCACATATCCCTAGTTAAAATAACCTACATAACGAATAAATTTAAGTCTTAATTAATAATAACATTTATTTAATAAATATGAACTCTCTCTATCAAGCGAGTCGTTCTAAACTCCATGAGTAAAGCCCATGGTGTAAATTTAACACATTGAACGTAACGTTTGAGAAGTGTATCATAGTGAGCAGTTAAAAATAAACAATACATCCAGCGAATAAAGTACCTATAGTGAGTAGTTAACCACATTTCCCAGAATGTGCTTCTAAAGACAAAAAAATGTTTCACAATTTTTAGCTACTTTTTAATAGTTTTACAGGGCTGTAAAGCTTCCATTTCTGCTTTTTACATCTAATTGTACAACCTGAATTAGGTAATGTATATATCCTTTATAATTTAAATTTTGCTGAACTGAAATTTAACTGCTAACCTAGGATCACTTCGTCTTGACAGCTTCAGTGTCAAGCATGCTCATAACACTAGTTAACAGAGACTTTTTTTCGTGTTTCTGGAATCGAACACGGTGATTTTAACTAATTTTGGGGTGCTAAATTCAAATTGTAAGTTTGTCCATATGATTACGTTAACTTTATTTACAGACATACGATTTATTAGCCAATAAATGCATGCATAATCACTGTGAGATTATTTAAAAAAATAATATTATTTATGCGTATTCCTTTAAAATTTGTTTAAATAAACAAATTTTTATTTATTCAAAAACAGATTAATTGAAATACACTAACACAATTTTAAAATAACAGTTTTAAAAAGTTTAAATCATTGGAATTGTCTTACCTTTAATTTTTAAAATATATTGACAAACTTTTTCGCTTGTACGATGTTTGATCAATTTCTCTAAACAAAAACCAACAATAGTCACTCATTATTCCAGGATCCCATCTTTCTTGGTACCGATGCTATATGGTCAGAATATCCTGATGGGAACGTCCTCTTTGCTCATCGCTGATAGGCCCAAATTTTCTGGGAAAAATTCTAGGTGGAAGTGTACTCGCAAAGAATGAATTTTTAATACCATCCTACATCCTAAACGTTTGTAGTTCTCTAGCACCTTATTAACAAAAGAAAAGCACAGTTTTTATCTTTTCTGTTGCCTAAAAAACCACTGACAACGTCTTTGAAGGACTTCTGTGCAACTAGTTCACATTGGCTAAGTTTATTCTCAAAAGTTAATTCCTTAAGCAGTTTCTTGATTTGAAGACCGATAAATATACCCTCCTTGAGCTTACCATCAATCAATTTAAGAAAACCTATTTTCAAATGATTAAATCCTGGTTCATCTTTATCTAGTTCCTTTAAAAAAACTTTTCATGAGCCCGAGTTTTATGTGAAGTGGCGGCAGTACGATTTTACCATTCTCAATTAATGATAAATGCTTTACATTTTTTTCGTCAGCCAAAGTCCTGCCGCAACGGCTAGTTATTTATTTGGAAATTACTTTTTGTGTCACGACTATCCTTAACTTTTTGTATCAAAGAAAACAATAATTTTTCATAAACCCACCTTGTAAACAAGAAATAACGCAACAACTTTCAGATTACTGCAAACTTGCCAGATATCCTCTTTGTATTTTATTGTTTCTAATATTGATGCCATAGTTTCATACCTTTCCTAAACGTCGACTGCTTGAGCAAATGGAATGGATAGCTGTTTACCATTATGAAATAAAACTGCTTTCATGCTAATTTTAGAAGTCAATTAAAATGCGTAATTCTTCAGGAATATGCTGAATTCGACGCTCTTTCATCAGCCAATCGACATCAGAACAAACGCACAATGAATTTTTCATAGTAAAATAATTGAAAGTTTATTTCGTGTTCTAAACGTAATAACTTTTGTTTATTTCCGCTTAAAGATCCCACTTTTGCATTCTAGGCCACAGAACATAAACTTGCTGCTTTGATAACTTTAAATCGCGAACTAAAACATTAAGTTCATGTTGTTGAATTAAATAAGAAGATTTATCATAAGATACTGAAAGAAATTCTTCAACATTCTCTACATCATATGCTTCATTTTCAAATTGTTCTTTTAGCGTGTTGGATTAGATGGTGGTACATTTACTCCTCTCCGTGTGGTGCCGGCTTTAGAGCTGAGAGTACATCTGCATATTTTATAAACTTTCTATTTTTGAATGAAAATTCAAATATATTTGTAATACAAAAGTAGCAGTCGGTGAAGTGGTCCTTAGGTTCACAACAAACCATCGGTACAGCAAACCGTATGGCTTGTCGACTTCCCTTCAACCGCTCAGTTAGAGTTATGCAAATAAAGGTACGCAAATAAAATGTGCCCAGATTTTATTTTGATCCCCGAGTCCACAATAAAAATAAAACGTATAAGCTGTTTTAATCAATTCAGAAATAGTCTGTCTTCGAGATTTAGGCGTAAATTTACCGCAGACATAACAAAATTTATCTTTTTTTTTGTTGTTTAACCTCCGGGTCCGCAGTCAAGCAATTCTTTCCGCAGAGGATGAGAGGAGTGTTTTGTAGCGTGTGTGAAAAATTCCATGCTTGACCGGGATTCGAACCCAGGATCTCCGGGTGAAAGGCTGAGACGCTACCACTCGCACCACGGAGACCCGCAACAAAAATTATCTGAATGATTTAACAACCATGAACGTTTGCAGAAGCCATGTTGTAGCAAATAAAAACGAAAAAAAAAACATTTTTTTATTATAAAGAATTGATGAAAATGTAGCAAAACACTAATAGCTCTGTGAAACACAACACACAATATAGACAGGTGAAGCTAGATTGAATAAGATTTTAAGCTCTGTAGTAGTTAATAACAGATTCTGTGTGATGTCATCATACAGAAATGTTTGTACTTGTTATCTACTTCTCCTGATACAGTGTCTACATATATTTTTTTCTTTCTTTATTAAACGTGTATGCATATTGTTTAAACGTAAAACAGAAACTATTCTTAATTGTAACTATTAGTTTATAAAAATTAGTTTATTATAAAAGATTTTTTTACAAATTTACGATTACATGGTAAGACAATTTCAATAGTATATTTGAAATCAGCACCCAAATTACAGTGAGTAAAGTTGTGTAACATGTTAGATACAAATTTTGTCGTTGACTAGTGATAATTGGTCAATATGAATTTCAGATAATTGCACTGATCAATCAAACTTTTTTCTTGAACAAATCATAGCTGACCAGGTAAATTTGTGACAGTCGAATGTACTGTGAATATTTCAGCCAGTTACTAATAAAGAATTGTTTTACTTTCAAGCCGCTTTCTTTTTCAATTTAGCCTCCAAAGCCGAATTGTCTGTGGTACAGTAGTCGGCCACAATTCTATAAAACAATAAATCTATTACACTTTACAAGAAAAAATATTATTTACTTCCTAGTAAATCTGATTAATAATTCATAATTTTATATATTATACTTTTTTAAATATGCAGAACAAATTGTATGGAAGTCTCTTTTTAAATCAATATAAAGCTTAAATAAAAATTAAAACAAAACTAAAAGAAGAACCTTCTACGTAACAATTATGGTTAATTTCAACATTCAAACAAACTAATAAAATGTCATATTTTATTTTTAAGGCTTAAACTCTCAGGATTATCAATAAACATTAAAACATAACAACTGAAATAAATCAAAATATAGAATTCTTATTAAGCTATGCCAAAAAGTATTAAATGTTTTTAGCTGTTAAAGATGGGGAAGAGTAACAAACTCGCATGACTTTTATTGATCTTTTACATATGTATTTTACCAATTCTTACTTCTGTTGTAATTGGTTATTAAAAATTGACTTGATGTATAGGCTACATTTACAAATAAAAAGTATTTTTGTAATATTTTAATTCTAATGACATTTTTAGAAAGCCGTTTTAATAAAAAGTTTTATTCATTAATTTTTGTTAGCTGGAAACTTTTTACAGAATAATTTTAATAATCATTTTCAAAAACACTGTTGAAATTAATTATTTTGTTAGGAAACAAAATGAATTAACAAAAGTTATTAATTTTTTCTCACAAAATTCTAAATCTTCGTTTTGTATCATCTTATAACAGAAAGGAAGAAATGTATACACAAATATTATGAAATTTATTTGTAACTTTTTACATATAGATAATAAGATAAGTCATATTTTTATGAATTAATTCTTTTAAGAAAAGAGAATTCGGTTTTTTAATTGAATTTTCTCCGGTTAAAATAAACGAATACTCGTTCACCTTGCAATGAATAAACGAAAAAACCAAAATTTCATTAAAATTAAGTGCAAATTTATCGACTTACGACAAATTGAATTTCACTGTTATCAAAAGAAAATTCACGCTCATATTTTGGAAATTTACAAAATGTAATTTAACACTGTATATATATCATTTCCCTTTCTAATGAATTTATACTATGAATATTGCGACATGCAGAGCTACATTGGTTAGAGGTAATACATTAATCATTGTGGTTCCGAGCTCGAGATTCCAAGTAAGAATTTTCCTTTCCTACTCATTGCTTCTTTCATGTCTTAATTCCCTATTGACTAAGAAAATATAAAAAAAAAAATAATAATAAAATTAGAAAAAATTATTGATTTTTTTTTTTATCTTAAGAATGTTTAATTATTTCTCTAGTATAAACTATTTTCATTATACTTTCCTAAAATTTTGTATTTAAGTAAACAGAATGATGAAGCCTAGCTTAAAATTTATGATTTTAAGCTGATTTCAAAGGCGTTTTAAATATTTCAAAGGTTTTTTTATACTTGAAATTTAATTGTCTATAAAAGATTTTAACTAAAGACTACATTTTTATCATTTTTTATTGTGTAAATATCTGTTGTTTAACTTTAATTATTACTTAAAAATCAATAGGTAAATAAATATTAGTAGAGTTTTCATAAATTCTGCAACATTTTCTTAGAAACGCATATATAAGAAAAAAATTTCAGAAATACGTTTCGGTTTTCATCTCTGGAATTTCTAAATAATCAATTTTACGGCAAACGTTTTTAGCCATTACATTATCTTTCATTAATTTATTACCCATTCTTACTATAAAATGTACTGGCAAGAGTATATTAACATTTATTGTCTATTGAAGTGAAGTAGTAACGGTTTAATTTTTAAAATCAATCAGTTTTTCTCGTCCTGTCGGCCAATCATCTTCTCTTACTTCCTTTAAGTGCTTAAAAGATTATTTTATACTTAGAGATTTCCATTTTATACTTAATGTGTAATGCACAAATGGGAAACATGCAGCTGGTTAAGCTGCTGTAGCGACTTAACTTCTATACAATCATATCAAATAAATAGTAAATTGCGTGAAAAAAACAAGTATCCGCTCACATAAAGAACAAAAAAGTTGTGATTGCAGGGAAATGAGGATGTTTAAATGGATATTTTAGAGGTTTTGTTATTTTCATGTACAAAATCTTTTAATTTAGAAAAATTTATGTCTTGAAATTTAAAAAAAAAACTCCCGATTTTTTTAAATTTAAAAAACCTTCACAATAATAAAGAATAAATTACATGTTTTTAATAATGTATATCATTTAAAAGAAAAAGAGAAACAACTTCGCACTTTCCTTCGTAAGTCTGGCGTGGGATGCTATTTACTTTGTGAATGCCGGTTTTGAAAGTGGCTCGTATTTTATTTAAGGAAACAAAAGATGTTTTTGGTTGTCACTTAACGTACATTTATTAATTATTTTATCGTAATAAATACCTTTAATTTTTGGATATTTTCTTTTTGCAACCACAATTTTTATTATTGAAAATGAAATGCGTTTTGAATTGTAATACTTATTAAAAAAATGAAGTTCAATAGTGCGATCGCCAACTTCAATAACTGTTTATCTTCTTTATTTGGATTTTAATTTTTTTAATGAAAGAATCAGTTTAAACCCATTTATGCAATAATGACAATATTGAAGAAGGTATAAGTTATTTTACTAAAGTAACTAATTTTCAGCGTAGTCCAACTTTTAACTTTACTACCACAATTGAATAACAATACCCATTTTGTAAGGGGGAAAATAGGGAAAAGGAAACGTTGAGTATAATCTAATATTCATTATTATTTAATTAGGTTTAGCATTCAGGTCTGATGCCCAAACTAAAAAGAATTTACCTCTTTACTTCACCATTTTACGAAATCTTGAAATTATATTTAACATAGACATGTTTTCGAATAAAATTTGAAGATATTTTAACGGAACTATGGACGATTCAACTCTGGAATTCTATAGAAGTGGTTTTTACTGAACAGCGTTTCTACCTTGTTCACTGCTAACCTACAGGGCACCGATTCATCGACAACTGCTCTATTTGCTACCGATACCGCAATTGTTGCATAAAGACTTTACGTTAACGACGCAAAATTTTCAAGAATCTTTTGACGGTTCGTAAGTACGGTTGACTATATGAAGCATAAAAGTCATCAATAAAATAAAAGTTAGCAAACTTTACCTTTATACTTCATCAATATTACTCGTAGTTGTTCTTAATTATTTTTAAATGATAAAATAAAATCTCCGCGAGCAGTTGTTTATCGGTATATCAGGCTACATTTACTATCCATTCTCTTACATGGAAAACTCACAATTGTGATAGCATTCCTGGATTAAATGATGTTACGAATGAGGAGATAGAAGAATGGTTAAAATTGGACGACACAGATTTAGGCTACGAAATATTAAATGATAAAGAAATTGTTAATCATATTGAACATAAAGAAAATGTAAAGAAAGGTGCTGAAGATGAAGAATTCGATGATAATGCAGTGAGTAAAATGAGCTGCAAAGAATTCGTGGAGATGCTGGCGAAATGCATCGTAAGGTATTCCGATCAAAAAGAAGCACCGGTGGCGAAGTTAATTGCTATGCGATAAGTTCGTATGAGAGTTGTATGAGTAGTGATTTTTATTAAGTACACTGCAGTATATACGTAATTTCTATAAAAAAATTGTGTTAGTGAATGGATTACTTATGTAAGTATACTACATGTTGCTATATAATGAAATACTAAATGTTTAGTAGAATACTGTAGTTAAATTTCATCAGTTTGCAGTCTTTTTATGATACGTTTAGTAACGGTAGGGAGGGTAACAACGGTTAGGCCAATACAGCGTTACTTTTATGCAATCCGACTTTTGTTACACTATGCGGTAATTCGTCATTTCCGTTAATTCATCACCTCCTCGGTCCCAAAGGTGATGAATTATCTGGGCCCTACTGTACATAGATTAGAGAAAGAATTTTTTTTTTTTTAATTTTACTAACATTTGATTTAATTTCTTTTTTATTCTGTTAACATTAACTTTTTAGATTTTTCTTAAACATTCACTATTTATTACATTTTTTCTTATAAAATTAATTAAGAATAATAGATGAATTCTATCTTATGTATCTTTTTATAAAAACGAGTATCCTTACTAGACTTACATATTCAAACTTTCGCAACGTAAATTTAACTAGTAATCAATCATTTGTCGATATGTGTCCACTGCACCGTAAAAATACAAGTGATTTTATTTTAAAAATTTTAATTGGACAATGGAATTAAAAACGTATTTATAAAAGAGCGGAAGTAAATATGTAGAAAGTATCCTGGGCTGGTGGTTATATATGGTCGAATTTAAGCTTTAAAGGTAGCTTAGTCTTAGAAATGGTGATTCCCTAAAAATAACCCTGTTAATTAATAACTGTTTATAATGGTAATTAAACACGCTTTACTAGAATTTATTTTATTACAAAATTATATTTGAGAACAAAAACAATGTAATAAAATATTACCATTTCCATTCCATTTACAAGATCCTTATCATGACAGCAGTTCGTCTTTGCGGCTTTATGATGATTCAAACCCAAAACGTTAAATGAACAAATTTTATTGTAAGTGGTAGAATAAACTCTTTACCAGCTTTTAGAATTCTTTCCTATAAATTACAGTATAAATAAATAAAGTCAATGAATTCTGGTTTAAGAATATTTAAAAACTGAGAAAACGACTGTACTTCAGTCGGTCAATTCAATCCCTACTTTTATGTTGTTGGAGTTGAATTTTTTAACAAGATTTAAAGTTTACTTTCAATTCCACTCAAAAATTAAAGTTTCTCACAACTAAGAGATATTGTGACAAATAGTTAATGGATAGTACTACGTGTTATGTGTGCACAAACAGTTACTTGTACTTATTGACGAACGGTAGCTGTTTAGAAATAATCATATTGATATATAGAAAGAAAATAAAATAGTTATCAGATAAGCTTTTTAATATATCTTTTAAGAAAAAGGCAAAAATAGAATTCTTTGTTATTAAACAAAGATCGTGTATAGTTATTGTTATTAATACGTTCAGAAAACTTGTTTGTAAATAATTCCACGATTCTAACAAAAACCGTAAATCTATTTTATATAATGTTTACAAATAGCAAAATCGAAATTTGTTAAACGTTTCTCTTTTTATTAACGAGATGTTCAGTATGACTTTGTACTCATATTGACTGTTTACAGCTTGATGTCATTATATCAGGTGCTATTTTTATATTTGAATAATTATTTGTTTTTTCTTTAATTTTAAAAGAAAATATTTACTTAAATCAGTTCTAACACATAATTACACCACTTTTAAATCATTATTTACGAATATAAGGTGTTAGAATTCTCTCGACTTACAATAATAAATAATTCTATACAAACATTACAGCCTACGAGAGCGTAGATGAAAACCTAGTCCCTATTTGCAGGAATCATACACAAATTTACACTCTCCAACATTCCTCTTATTCTCTCTGGTTAAATGATTAATTCAGCGTATGTATGCTTTTATACAAATTGCATATTTATTCCGAAACAAATCTTAAAATGTTAAATGTCAAAATGAAATCTTATAAATGCTCCGGTACTTGTTAAGTGTGAGGGATCAGTACGACTTCTCAATAAAGCAACCTTATATGGTCATGGTTAAACTTCAGTATACTTTCATTAGAAGAATTTGTTAAAGATTTTATTAAAAATTTGTTCTCTTTTAATAATAAGAACTATATACGTGCCTATTTATTAATAAATATGACTATGTATGGTAAAATAGAAGTTTAAACAAATTTGTGAACTAATACAAACAATACGACACTAAAAAAAAATATACAGAAAAGTAAAAAAATAATTTACTTATGCAACTTTTTGTTTAAATTTAATACTGTAACCAGGAGCTGTCGTTTCTCAGTCAAGGATTCTTCAATGTTCAGTCCTAGATCCGATATTGTATTTGAACTTTCCTCAGATCTTCCCGGCCCAGATTGTATCACAGTAGCGTCCTTTTTACTCCGGGAGGTAAAATCTGTTCGGTTCTCATCGACAAATGGCTGTGCAAGTGGAAGATAAGGGTAAACCCGCCTAAGTCGAATGATATAACATTCACGAAAGAGAGACAATTGCCCTCGAGACCATCTAAACGATACCGATATCCCTGCTGTGAACACAATTTGGTATCTCTGTATGCACTTTGATCGTCATTTAACTTGAAGAAATCATACAAAGAGAAAAAGAAACAAGTAAACTTGAAGTTTATACGTGTACACTGGTTGCTGGGAAGTAATTCTAACTTGTCTCTGTCAAATAAGTTATTAATATACAAGATGTTCGTAAAACTGACTTGGACTTACAGTATACAATTTTGGGGAAGAAGTTGGGTCACTAAATAAAAATTAAATTAAATTTTGTGACCCAACAATTTCAAAACTAGGTACTGAGGACTACAACGAAGGAATCGTGGTTCGCAACAAACAACGAGATTCACGACTATCTACAGATCTCCCAAGTACAGGAGGAAATACGGTGATTAAGGGGGAATTGGATATCATAGCTAAATAAATATGATAACCATTTTAGCTATAAACCTGTTGGATAACAATGGGAATATTAGACGGCTAAAAAGGCTTCATGTGCTGAACCTAAGTGGTTATTGACAAAACTCACGACATAAATTGTCTTTGATAATGCAGGTTATGCGTCATAATAGTTCGTTATTTGTACAATATTGTGCCGTATGTCTATTTACATTGTTACTATTCTAGGTTCTACGAACCGTATAATCTATTGACATTGCTATTATTCTGACATTCTAACATTCTGATATTGGTTGTCAGGACTGATTACTGTTGTTGTTACCTTTGTTGACTCATTTATTATTACCGTTTTATTCCACTAATATATCCTTAACTTATTACTGTTGTTATTATCTTTGTTGACTCTTCTATTATTACAGTTTTATTTCCTTAATATATCCTTAACATTAACTGTATGTTATTTTTCTTTATCGTTTGATATCATTTTATTTTTATTTTTTATTGTTACTGCTATGGACTGTCCTATTGTTATAATGTTATGTAATCCTATTAATTAGGTTCGATACACACTGTAATGTTTGTACGCAACTAGGACTGTCATCGAATGGTCCTCATCCTTGTCATATCTCCACATTCAATATACTTATGGTTTAAAATTTTTTTTAGAAAACCCATTGTAAATAAAACTCTTTAGAAAAAAAATACAAATAAATATATGTCTACCAATTATTAATAATTCCAAAAAAAAATAAATAAAATAAAAAAAATTTAATTCTTCGTTAAAAGTTTTAAAAAACAATAAATAGAAGTATTAATAACTTCTCTGCATCAAGCAGTCATAATTAATTATCGAACCGCCAGTTTTTAATTACAAAAATTTGCTTTTCTTAAATGTTTATAATAAGATTAGAATCGGCTGAACATATACGAGTGCAACAAAGAAGATAGAAGATTTTACCGCAAGTGTTTGCGTAACTTGTAAGCAACACAGGTTGGATGGATCCCAAGACTGTCAATATTAACCCCATTACTTTAATAATTAATGAAGTAGAAGGCTGCGAATCTACTCCCAGCAACAAAATCGACCAAAACAGCCTTTACCATTTTCCTGGAAACAGGTACCGTACTTTACCATCTTAGCCTCCGGTTTTAAACTTGAGAAATATCCAATTCGTTGATTAGTTTATAAAAAGCAAATAAAACCTACACGTTTTGTAATATTCAAAACGTTAATTTAATTATGGTTGTTATTTATTATCCTACTACAAAGTAATAATACAATTATTGACTTCATATCTTTAAAATAGCAATATTAGTAAGTTGTATATCCTAAAAATGAAAATAGATTTACATGAAATTCATTTATCAATGATAAATTAGATTTAATGCCTTAATTGTACGTTCTCTTATACTAAATACTAATAAAATATAATACTCTTTTAGCATTCTATCATATTATGATAATTTGATTTTGATATTTTTAAAAGATAGTCGTTTTTCAGTATCAGCAACGATGGTAACTTGATTTTGTTGTTAACGATTTCGTTCAGAATTAGCCATGAATTCTCTTTTACACAATATAATAACAAACTTCCGTTTATTGACTTTTTCGTTTGTTAATGAACTCTAATTCTTTCTCATAGAGTACGATTTTATTAAAAAATTTAATTAATTTCTTAATGGCAGACTGAAATTTCTTTGTTGTGCTATATTTCCTTCAATAAGCTAATAATATACTCTATTGGATAGAACACGGCATTTCGTAAAATAAGAAAACAGAGTACATACACAATTTTGTTTCTCAAGAGTAAAATTGACTGAAGTAGTCGATTTTCTAAACTGACAGATTACCCTTGACTGCTAGTTCTCAAAAACTTCAATTGATAGAAAAAACAAATTGAGACGACCGCTCTCAAATGAATGAATTTGATCAAGGTAAGACGCATTTCTCAAATAAACTTTCCTAAGCTTCCCCAACAAAATAATTATACAATTAAAATTATAATTTTGTTTTCATTTAACTACATGAATAAACATTTTATAGAAAATTGTTTTAATGACGAAACTTAAACATTGTAAAACACTACTTCTTTTTTTAAAGCGGTTTTTTTAAAAAAAAAAAAAAGATTACATTAATTTATTTTTAAATTTGAAACAGAAATTTTTTTAACTGAAAGCATAATAATAAGGCTAACAATTATTATTAAAAATTAATAATAAATTATTAATATTTTTATTAAAAATTAGTAAAAAATGTAAATTTTAAGTACAGCAGCAATAAATTTATTAAGTAAGAAAAATAAAAAAATATTTTTACTTCAGTTTTGTTATTCTAACATTACGGATATTTACAAAAATGTAATGTGATCATTTATTACAAACCGAGAAAAATAATTTTAATAACTTTATAAGAATTAAAAGTATAAATAATCTGCTTAAACTCCATATTAAGCCTAAGGATGATTTTCCATACAGTATTTAAGCTCCGGGAATATATAATTCTTACTTTGGTAAAAAATAACAGAAAAAGCAAACGTAAGGTATCACAAGCTTTGAGCTTAAATGGTTAATCATAAAAAAATGTGTTTGTTAAATACGAAACGTAGAAGTTCGCGAAGTATTACTGGTTTTGGGTATATTCAAAATGTGTCACCGAATTTCATGATATACCAGGAAAAATCGCCATCCCAACACGCTACTTAAAAAAATTGCAAATTTATAAATCAATGGGGGTTACTGTAATCAGTATTAATAGTTGTACGAATCACTGATTCTTATTGAATGTAACAAGTGTACATTGTTAAATTAAAATAAGTAAAGTAGAATCTAGAATTTAGATTGCAAAATAGTGACACTTTTCTTATTTCATTATTTTGGTTTAATAAGATTTCTTTTAAACAGTATAATATTTTTATAGACCAAATAGCTCTCTAGACATCATGTCACATTAAGTTTTTAAGTACTGTCTATTATTGGATTAATGATACTACACTAAAATAAAAATTTCGTTAAATAAAATTAGTAACAATAAAATTATCATTCCTCTTGATGGAATTTATCCTTACTTCAAACAATTTTCTACCAAGTTATCCGCTGAAGTTCCAGATGTTCAACCATCAGGATATTCCAGAAATAATAATTATGCATAATATTATTATTACTAGAGTATTACAATTCAAATTTAATAAATTAGCTTGAAACATTGAAACTTTATTTTAATATAAGCTGATAGTTTTTCAGTTATATTTTTTGGTTCCAAAATGTGGATTTTTCCGTATTTTGAGAACAGAAACTAATTCATTAGAGTCTGCGAGAAAGGAAATATAGTGTTCTAGTAGAATAAGTAATTGGGGTACGGTAAATATAACTAGTAATTAGCATAACTAAAATTGAGTTCGTGATCTATTTTTTAACAATTACCAGTGACCCATAGATGGGCCACCAAAGCGAAGTTCTTAACACTGATTAAAAATAAAGTTTTTCATCTTTACACAAATAAAACTACGTGCAATAATTATCTGTTAAGATGTAACAGAATTAAATAATTGTTGAACGAAGTAAGGCATCACGTTTAAAGAATTATCCACTGTAATGCATGTTTACAATTAATTTTGAAATCGATTAATTATTATTTTTTTAATTGTATAAACAAAAGAATATAATGTTTTCTATAATTGTTAATTTAAAGAATCTTGATCCATTATTTAATCTATTTTAAATATTGGCCCCATCTTGTTTGCGCCATATTGAATTCCACTTAATTTTTCAAATGACACTATGGTCAAATATAGGTTTCATCATTTGAATGAAAACCTTTACGAAAAATCGATGACCTAAATTGCACATTGATTTCTCTTTGTTTTCAAGTTTTTAGCTATTGAAGATCTTACTAACTGTTTACTGACTGGGTGCTTCTTTGGACAACTCTCTGACCTAAAATAAAAACAATACTCAAAGATAATTGGATTCATGAAAATTTATTGATTCATTTTACAATCATTAATTTTCTCTAAAAATCCTTTGAACCATTTGAACTCGTTGGCATTCGTTTAATAGCTGAACGTTTAACTATCATTGTGGATTAATTTAAGAAAGTATTGAATGAATTTTTATTAAAAGTTACAAATTGAATGAAGAATTTTATTGTTTCTTTTTAATTGTTACAAAGAAATTTTCAAATTAAAATTTCACAATTAATTTTAACACAATTACCATGTTATTGGTAAAGGTTATACTCTGAACTTTAGAACTGTTTAAAAGTAAGTCTTTTCTTTAGCACTTCTTTTAATTTTTGCCTGTGGTTGTTCATTTTTTATCTGTTAATTCCCTACTGTAATCTATGTCATAATGGTACATATACTTGAAAAAAGAATCAAATGATGTTTGTTTTTGGAGCAAGTAATGTAAATTATCCCAAAACAAAGTTGTGCCTTAACTGTCTTCTTCCTGATACTCCTATTTCAAAAACAATCTTAGAAAGTTTTTAGACATATCCATAAAAATCCATAAGTTTAAAAAAATAGAAAACAGGTTGATGTCCTCTGGATGATAAAAAAATTGATAATCTTTACGAATTTTTAGATAATCAGTCTACCAGAAATATTAATAACAAATATGAAATATGTCACATGTTTATTAGGAAACATTTTAAAACAAATAAATTCCATTCTTAAAAAATACAGCTAATCAAGAGCTCAAATAAAATAATTCTCATCCCCGGATTTAATTTTCGAAAGAAATGAACAGATACCTAAGCCGTTATTTGTTCAAAAAATTTGGTTCAGTGATGAATGTACTTTCTCAAAAAATGGGTTTGTTAATAGGCACAAAATAGATACTGAGTTACAAATATTCCACAATTATTACTTGGTATTAAATCCAGCACCCTGAAAAACTTAACATTTGAGTTGCTAATTTAGGTAATCATGTAATTTGATTTTTGTTCATCGGAGACAATCTATTACGAGAGCTGTGTATTTACAGATATTAAGGAATGAAATCGTGTCGGTGATTAGAAACATTACGGCTGAATACTGGAAAAATTACTGCAAGGTAAGGCTATCTTCCAGTAACATAGTGCATTACCCTACTCCAACAATAAGAGAGTTCTTAAATGTCCAGAAAAATGGATAGGTTGAAAAGGCTTAGTAGAATGATCAGCGTGTTTTCAACTCTTTATACCACTGGATCTTTTGTTGTGGATCTGTATAGAGTTTACTGTTTACAAAACCTCAGTAACAAATACTGAAGACCTAAAGAACTGAATAATTGAGGTGTATTTAAACCCTTGTCGTTGATATAGTTAAAAATGAAAAGACAGCAATTTAAGATAGAATATACTACTTTCTAGAGATTCTAGAAACCCCCATTTTGAGCCCCTGCGCTCCTTAAAATAAAAATCAATAACAAACTAATAATAATTTTTAATTTATTTATTAACGTTAACTTAAAAAATTAATAAAAATGGTTTTATTTTCAATAAAGCGAACGATTTTTTTCTTACCTCACTTATTTATAATTAGTAAAATTAAGGCAACGAAATTAATAAATAAGTACCCCACTAGGCTTGAAAAGGGAAAGCGATATCAATGAAGGGTTTACACCACTGATTTTTTCCTTAAAATTGTACATGGAAATAATGTGTCATATGACCGTAGTGAAAAGATAAATTGAATTCAATATGGCCGACAAAAAGATGCGGCCAACACTTTAGAATAAGTTAAATAATAGTATCTACGTCAAAATTCGATATGGTATCCATCAAGATATTCTAAATCAACAATCACAGGAAAAAAAGAGGGAGAGCTTACTTTATATATAATCTGTATGTATTTTAATTATATATATGCTATCAGCTTAGAACTTTTCGTAACATCGCCATTGTTACATTTTTTTCTTCGGAAAGTGAAAAAAATAGAGAGTCTGCTTTAGTAAATTTAATTGAGTAAAATATTTTTCTTGGCAATAAGTATTAATAGAAAAAATATTTATGGCAATATCTTTCACAGCCTACACTTAGTAAATAGTTCTAATAAATTTAACCTTTATAAGCTGGAATTATTAATTTATTATGATCAGTGTCAAACAATATTTCCATAAAAATAGAATACACATAATCGGCTAGATAATATAGTATTTTTAAGGCCAATAAACTTAACATCATCGTAAATATATTAATTTACACACCATTAAACTATCGGAAGCAACAGAGGTGAAACAATCTGCAGTATTGATGGTTAGGAAGCAATACAGCAACCTCTCTGGGCCATGCAAACTACAATATTTGTAGATAATTGAAAACAAAATTTATTACCGATATTTCATTGACACACTCGCATAAAATGATGGTGTAGAAAAAAGTTCATGATTTATAAACCTGCATACATATCCATGACATTAGCACCGGCTTCCTCTATGTAATAGTACACACGAATACAGTCTCACTGCTTTCATTATTAGGTATAATGATACATTAACTATTATTTCACGCATAATGAACACAAAACCAATTTAATACACAATTGTAACAATCCAATTGCCCATATGCATTAGCCAATAAATCACTTATAAAATTACAATATAATTAACATAAAATTAGAAACAGCAACAATGACAATAAATAAGCAATCAGTAATAATAATAATTAAGAAAATAACTAGTACAATTTTAACATTCGCTACTGTAATTCCAATAGCAACTAAATGAACACAGAAAAATGATGTTCCTCCTAATAAAAAATTGTTAATCTAACATATTTGAAAATATCTAAACAAAAAACTAAATATTATCTCTAAATTTAAACTACGTTCATTCTTCATATATATCAGACAAGATTAATTTTAATCAATTGCAATTCAAGATCGCTGAAGCATGTTTAGACCGGTAAACTCTTACTTGATCCTTCTATAATTCGTGCGAAAGTATGTATTAAGTGGTAAAGGAATGTGTGTATGTTTTATGAATAAAACAATGCATTTGATCGTTTCAAGTGGGATGAACTCGAAGGAAATATTAAAAATCAAACAGGTAGTTGGAATGATAATAGACTAATTAAAGACTCGTGCCTGATCAGAGAATATTAATAAATAGATGCCTAAACTGAGCGGTTTGATCTAGAAAAAAGAGTAAACACGTATCCTTACTCTTAAGCCATAGCTTATCCTCAACCTTATTTACTTAATATGTATATTAAAGATATGAATAAAAAATTATCAGAAAGACTAAAAAGAATCAGCGTAGGCGGAAGGAAAATAAATTGTATGATCCGTTCCCCCTGGTGAAACAATGTTTTTAGTAGATGAAGGAGAAAATTTCTAGAGGCCAATTTCTGTGTGGTTCCGCTAAGATCGAATTGTTAAACTGTTTAAAATATTCTAGGTCTTTAAACAAATAGCCTTTGTTTTGAGGTTAAAATCTTCATTTTTTTGGGTCCAAAATTGTATTACTGTCCGCAACCCATCGACAGAAGTTTACACATACTTTTCAATCTAGCTGTGTTGTCATTAAATATAAAAAAAATTTGAAGTTGTATTAAAAAAAATGATCTAAATACTTTTTACGAAACAATTAAATTCATTATCTAAACTTTGCATTTTCATTATTAATTTTAAGAATAGTTGTGTAGTTGTATAAATAAGAATTATTTTTTTATCGATTTTGTTATTAAAATGATGCATATGTAGTTGAATCTTCCACACTTCACACGAATTTTTTTTTTCTTTAATGTTATCTTGAATAATCATTATTTGTAATTATTATATTTTTAGCGGAAAGTAAACTTATAAAAATATAAATATCTAAAACTGTTAAAATATTAAAGAACCATTATTAATGAACCAATAATTAAATCTTAATAATTATAAAAGTATTAAAGTATTTAAATATATTCTTAATAATTGTATAAATAATAATTACATTTCCGAAAAAAAACGAAAGCAATTCGTCATTTCCTATGGAGTATAAATTATTATAAACTGAAGGTTTTCTCTATCAAGATGAAAAACAATTGAATTAAAGACATTATGTCTTACATTTTTACTGAAAATGAAAACATGACACCATATTTATAAAAAAAATGGACAGGAACACATCCTTGCACTTAAATGTTAGAAAAGGACGAAATCAGCGTCTTCTTCATTATTCCCCTAAAGTCAAACAAATCATCGAAAATGATGAAAGCTACTTGTGCCTTGTTCACGGCCCGCATTTTTCCCAATTATTATCAATAAAAAGTCATTAAAAAACACGTATCAACAATTAATTATTAAATTTAATAATTTGCAATTTATAAAAATTACCCTAACAACGATCGTGATAGACAAATAAGCTAAAATCTAACAGTGTTCGTTACGAATTATTTTTTAATTTATGTGGTATACGTTAGTATAAAAATATTATTTAATTATTATCAATGAAAATGGAATATTCTAATTTATTACCCAGCTAGTATACATATAATATCCGGTAACTTAAGTAATAATAATAATATGTAACTTAAGTAATAATATGAAGTAATAAGTAGAAAGTAATAATGATAATGGGTTTATTTTTATTATACAGGGAAAAAGGCTATTTGTAGTTTTCCGTGATTTTTTTTGTCGGGACGAGGACAAAAGGGATTCCAAAAGTTCTTATCGGTTGCATTAAACTCTATCAATTTAGTACAGTAATATAAAAATAAAAGCAAGAGATTTATTTAAATTAAAAGTTTCTTATAAATCCGTGGAATATGGACGTAACAACTAATTATGAGAATCTACGATATATAAATTGAAATGTATGTCACACAGAATACTTATTAATTACCATTTTCAATTAAAAAAAAAGCTTTACCTTATATAGATATATATAATTATTAACTATAGCGATGTACCACTCACGATATTAAAATGAATTTCTAATACAGATATTTAATTAGTGTAAATTATTTGCTGTTTTTTTAAGATAATTGAATCTATGGTTTTACCTTGCTAATAGTAGCGAGATATGCGTAGAATCGTAAGTATAAATAACTAAATTATCTGTTAAGTCATGCGCGTGAACGTACATTATATTGAAGGAATGTACTACTTAAATGTCAGTTGAACAGTTAAACATCTATTACACTTCTATAAACGACTGCGATATTGAGGTGCATTATAATTACAATCACACACTCCTGCACCCGCATGCGCGTGTAAGGGTTTATTTATAAACATTCCTGTATTTATAAATATTACTGTAAATTATAATTCTAAACTGATCTTAATTCCTATTTTAGAAGGTAAAACTCTACTCGCAAATAACTTGTTTTAAAACTTAAATCCAAAAAGTAGCCATATAGCTAATAAAAAATTATGTTTTTATTCCAAAAAGTGGGAATATTTTTAATATTGTTAATGTAATAATAATGGTTTTGGTGTAGTAAATAATTATTTTTTTTTTTGTAATACCCACTTCGTGCTTTTTCTTTTAACTTATTGGTATGATAAACTAATAATTTAGTTCAATATACTAATTTTTTTTCGTTTGAATAAGTAGTTTTTAACCATTTATTTTATTGCGTATATATGAGTATAAATATATATATATATATATATATATATATATAATATATATGTATATCATTTATTATACGAAATAGTCCAAGATTCTTGTAACTGATATCAAAATTCGATTATAAATAGCCCTTTAAAGGATTAAAGATAATTTCTTATGCCATATTCCTATGTAAGTATGAGTAAATATTGAATAAGTCATATATTTATTATAAGAAAAATAATGGAGTATAAACTAAAGGATGAACCTAGAATTTACCTATTTAGATTGGTTTCAAAAAGGAGTTATTTTCAACTGAATCTGAAATAATCAATTAGTGGGAGATTTTAGCAGTACACTGAGTTCTTTCAGTACCGTAGTCGTAGCTGCTATAGAGACAGACAGACAGATACACAATAAAATAAAGATAGCGGTGAGAGGATTGAGGAGAAATTGACTGAAACAGAGAAGATAGAGCTGGGTGGTCACTACAGTAACATCACCTGTCCAATGAATCTCAGTTGACAGTCTAAAGCCTTGACTTGTTCTATCCAATGCGCTTACTAGCTTCCATTTCCTAACTTTTTACTCTCTCCTCCTGCACACTCATACTTATGCTCAGATACATTCATATACATTCCTACCACTTTCTATTCTCTTTAATTTTTTTTGTAAAACAGTTAAATTTTTTTGGTATCTGCAAATACACTTTTAATAATGCTCAAATTCAATTCTTGAAAATCTTTTTAGGTATCATAGAATATAGAAAGTTTATCTACAGTATTTCATGTTTGATGATTTTAAGAGAGGTAATATCATATAGAGAGTAGAAATCATATTGTAATCGTAAATATTAATTTTTAACAATAATAAAAAAAAAAAACTAATAATTTTAGTGTAGTAAAATGGAAATATAGATTTATCAAATAACTAGAATATTCTTATCAAACATTTCAGTGATGTTCTAATCGCTTAATTACGCTTCATACCTACTTATTATAATAAAGATATTTTTATTTATTATACTGATTTCCAAAATGCCCTCTAAAATTTCCTAAGTTTAATTTTTTCCCCATTTTTTTAGATTAGATAATTTACAAATACATAACTCCTGCGTATAAAAACTTCTACGCTACTGTTAAGAACAGCAACCAACTTACTTTAAAAATATCCAACAAAGTACTTAAAAATTTTACTTATAACATAACAAATTTATTAATAATAACAGAACATCGTTATTAATTCATCAAATTCATTTCTACAATACTCTCATTAAATATTCTGTAATATTTCTGTTATTAATAACATAAAAAACTGCCGATAAGTAAATCCCACCTATTTTTTAAAGTTTAATAAAATAATTAATTAAACAACAGATAAATGAAATAAATATGTACTGAAGATAACATAGAGAAAATAAATTTACTAGCATCAGGCATAAGTATAGAAGCTAGAAAGAGAAGAAAGTATTTGTATGCTTTGTAGCGCTTTACGACACCAAAACATAGATAATAAGAAAAGGAAACAATAGCGTTTTGAAATTCAGGGTAGAAATTGTACAGAAAGACAAAAATTAGAATAATAACACAGATAACTGAGATGTAAAATGTAGATAGTATGTTGTTAAGAAATTATCATAGAATGGAAATGAGTAAAGAAATCTAGAGTGATGACTAGAAAAAAATCTATTATTACTGTGAACTTCAACTATCACCGAAAGTATGGCAACACTGGAAAAACATACTATACAATGATCAGCGTAAATTAGCACTGATTAACGAGACTTCACAGGAACGTAATCCTATAAACTAAAAATATTCACTGAAGATGGATAAAATTTCATAGTTCCAGTGGTGAACATTAAATAAACTTATAATTAGGGTAAATGAAAAAATAGAAGAAATTGAAATTTTCCCGGGATTAAAAAAACCATCTATAGAAATCTTCTCAAAAACCTGGAAGAAATGTTAAAGATCTTTTACTTGAGCAACTTGGCACAAACTTTTGCTAAAGGCATCTTGGCGTAGCTTACTAAAATTCAGTAAGGTTAAGCTTTGTCTTAATACCGACAAAAAAAAGGGCCAGGAATTTTTAATATTATATTTATACGCAATCCATTCTAATGATCTCTTAATTATAAATTTTTTCCATGAATCTTTTTCGTAATGTTTAGATTTGAAAAAATGTATATAAATTCTTTTACCAACTAACATTTTTAATCTTATTTTTCAATCAGTCTGAATTTAATTTACAAGGGAGGGATCAATAAGTGTTCAACATCGTTAGTAAACAAACGATTTTTTACATTTCTTGTAAAAAATTCTGTAAAATTACATCAGACTGCTTCACCCTAACTTCATTCGAGCTTTAGATTATTAATATTAGTATTATTATTATTATAAGATACCTGTTAAAAATACACGAACACACACACCACATCATTTACACAATTACTCAAGAGTATTTATTATAATAAGTTGCGGCCGATTGTAATTAAGTACATTTTAAAAATAAAAAGTTATTAAAAAACCTTCAACTGAGAACTTTCACAGATATTGTAAATCCAGATATATCACAGATACTTTCACCATGAGTTGAGGCTAAATTTTATGCTTTACAAAAAGCTGAATTTTAACGTATTCTTAAAATAAAAAATCCATTTTTAATAGCAAAAGGCTAATCATGTTTTTATGAAAAACAATCTATTTAAATGTCTTTTAAAATATAGTACATCCGAGGTTTTAAAATAAAATTGGAAAGAGAGTATTTCCCGTTAAAACGGAGTATGAAACTTATCTATAATTACCTGAAAATTTATGGAAAATTCTCCAGAACCCCACAGATATACTTAGGCAGTATAGAAGACTAAATCTTGGAACAAGAAATACGTAATATGTAGTAACATAACATCGCAAAGTAAGATTCGACCGGCGACGTGGAAGCCCGTTAGAGAAAAGGACACTCCCCTGGGCTATGTAATATGTTATGTAATAATAGGCTATGTAACTGCAGGATCCGGCCCGTGGGAGAAGAAGAAAAAATGTAACATCATTTAATTTATTAAATTATGAAAACAGTTTTTAATGAATTTATTTTATATTATTTAACTTCAATAAAGCTTAGAATTATTGTGTACAAAAGAAATCTGGGAATCAAAATTGACTTCGAAAAACCGAAATAAATAATTTTGTTGATGTAAAAAAAAAATGCAAACAAACTTTCAGATATCAGTATTTCAACATTTAAAAAATTTAATTTTAAAAGTATAATTAATTATGTTAAGCAGAATTATGAGTTTTTTGTTTACTTTGTTTTTATTTAATACTTTAGATTATTATTTATTATGCAAGCTTATATTCCGAAGAATTATATGCCTAATTTTTACTTGACAATAAGGTGTATTCAGGATAATGTATATGCGTAATAAGAGAAAAGATTGATCCTAAATGAAATAAAAACTAAATTACTTTAATTTTAACTTACCCTTGTGAAATATACGTAAAATAGCCGTAAGATAGATAAAACGTATATCGAAATGGCTGAACATTTTCCATAAATGTTACAATAGTTAACAATAATTTAAATCAATAGAAAACTTAAGCATCTAATAATCTCTTGTTAACTTGAGAAAAACTCAAAAAATTACAAAAGAGCTTAATAAATTTATATTTAAATAATAAAATTTAATTAAAAATTAAACGAAAGTAATTATTATTAGAATGAGTTTTAACTCTAATCAATAATATTCTTTCACATTAAATTTCATTATGTTTTGATGTAAGTGTGTGTTTAATACTTCTATTGATACTGAAAATATCGATTTCAAACAACAATCAAATTCGCTTAAGAGTATTTTAATAATGGACATGAAGTAGGTATAAAATAAGTCGGGAAAAAAGTAACCGTGTAGAGAATCTACTCCCGTTTTTCTTTTTAATAAATTTTAAGAAGTGGAAAATTTTTTCCACTTGAATAACATAAATTTTCTGCCAAAAAGCAGCACAATGCACACTTTTATTTCTATAAATAAGATATATGAAAATTTTATATACCTTTTTTTATTTTATAAATTTTCTCTTGTGATGTATAATAAATGATTAATTATCTCTACAATATAAATCATTAAAGCAATTCATATTACAATTAAAACTTTTTTTTTCATTAAAATAATATTAATTTTTCGGTAGAATAATATTTTGGTAATAATAGTTTAAATCAGTTTTTTAGAAGTTTATAAATTGATTTATTAATCTGTAAGTTAATCCATACATAAATTTGCAAAATTAATTTATATTAAGGAAAATAAAAATACAAACAATTTGACATCTTTGGTACTCAAATGAAAGGGTGATCATATTTGATAATACTCAGGAAGCGAATAACATAAGTTGTTTAATAAACTTTATAAATCCTGCATAATAGTAACATATTCGCAATTGTTATATATGTTTTATGTGATGACAAAGGTTTTGTTATACAAAAACATCCGAGACTAAAATTAAAAAAAATTGAATTTATAATTAGGCTATCCATATCAGATGTTAACTGAGATGCAGATCAGCTGTTGTCCATGTTACAGAATGCCGGTTCAAGTCTAGTTAAAGTAATACTTACTTTTAAATGGATTTGAAATTTCTATAAGTTAACTTTGGTCAATGGGGTGCAGGTAAGAGGACGGTCTTGGAAATGATACTGCATTGCTTATAGTCTATCAGTGCCTCATACAACAATATGAAAATAAAATAAGCACTCATGTGTTTTGAATACAAAAATTATCATTCTACACTTTACAGTTTCTGTTAAATGTGTAAACAAAAATAACACTACCTTTCCAGTTAATTGATAATTAACAATGTAACTAAATTTATGAGTTTATAGGGTTTTAATGAATTTATTTTTCATAATTTTATTTTAATATTTTACTTGGGGGAAGAAATAAAAATACTTTTAACTGTCATATTAAAAGAACAGAAAGAAGATTTTGTAAACTTATTATTTTATTATTTTAGAAACAATTTGATTTTAAACTGTTCCGCTATTTGATTAAAAATTTTTATTATGGGATAAACTCACCAGAGTCTTTGCTGGAATCCATATGACCTCCTGTTCTGGCTGGTGAACACACACTGAAAGGAATGAGTCGGTCATCTCCCCAACCCCCTCCACGGTAACGTAGGGTGCACTGCGCTGAGCGCAGACACCCCACGTGTTCTCGATACGTCATCTAACCAATATCAGCTTTCCCGCCACCCTAAAACATCATCTCACCGTTTCCAACCCCTTTAAAATTTACCCTTTTCTCACCGGCCATTCATAATCGCAAACTTCTACGATGGATAAATCTGTGGCATACCTTGCATTATAACAAAATATAGTATCTTTTCAGTAATTTAAAACTATGTTCTTTAATAGGTAATGAAATTAAATACACTTAAACCACTCTTTACAAATATTTCCATATAGAAGAGATCTTGCACATCTCAAAAACCACTGAAAAAAATCAATAATTTAATAGAAGGAATGTTTTTTTTAATTATCTTTTAGATATATAAAATTAATTTATAAGATTTATTTTAGGTAGAAAATTTGTAAAGAATTCTTCATGGATTGTTATTATGAGATAAATATTTAATCGATAACGTAAAAATAAAAATTGAAAAAAATTTATAAGAAACTTAAAAGAAATATATGAAATTGTTACAAAACATAGAAAATGGTTAAGAACAGGATATTTCTTTTTGTTCCCATTATTTTGTACGATGTATAAATTGAAATTTTTATTGTAAATATATACCTGTAATTGCACTTAATATTTCTTCATCTAAACTTGTTTTATTAAGCATATTGAAAAAATAAGAGCAAACATTTTACTTATCATGCTAGTATAGAGAAATACACAGCCTAAAAAAAACCTGCAAGCTGAACTTCAAAAATTTGTATAAAATCCATTTTAGAAGATAATGGATTTTAACAAATTCAAAATTGGCAAAATAAGAAACAAATATAAAGTTTCCAGTTGTACCATCATATCTTTCAAATTACGATGTTTTTTTCTGGGCGCACAACAAACAATCGTTGTTAGAGCCCTAATACGATATTTATATAGTAAATAAATAAATATTAAAAATTAACTTAAAAACTAAAACCAGTAGTATAAAAACACAACATAAATGGAAAAAGCTTATACCGTATGCTAAAAGAGATATAAATACACAGTAAAATACTACATTAATAATTTTAATTAAAACAATAAAATTAAAATCTGCCATACACCAAATGGCATGAATAGTTGAAACATACTACGGTAAAAATCAGATATTTGAATATAAACGTACGGCTCTGAGAAATCGTATAACATTCGATAACATCGTCTCATTTTCTCCTAAGATATTTCGGAAGTAAGCCCTTAGATTAAGCTTCCGACGCATTGCCGCGTAACAGATAAAATCCTCACGGATATTTTTTTTTTTTTTAGGGCGAAAAAGGAGCGGTCGTTATAATCGCCCGGAAAATAAATAAATAAATAAAAATAAAAGTAAAAGTAAAAGTAATTAAAACTTAAAACTACTATCACAGTAAGCAAAATCCGGAATGGGTGTAAAAGGCCCATTCTCGGATAACAAAAACACTAACATGTAACTTAAAACTACGTTAAAAACTATCATATTAAAACTAAATAAAACTTAAATCTAAAAAAAAAGAGATAAAACTTACAACTAATATCACAAAAATATTATATATATATATATAACTACTTCCTCACGCCGGGGTTTTCTGTATGAGGAGTTCCATGGTAATACAGAATCTTTAATCTGACGGAGTTTATTATCAGCGGAAGCTGTCCAATCACCTTGCCACCTTGTTCTTAATAATTGTTTTACATAGTTAAAGAAATCTGAAGTAGCAACTCGGGTGGTGAAAGGAGGCTGGTTACATGCTTCTTTGGCAGCGGAATCTGCATGTTCATTACCTGGAATCCCTACGTGGCTAAGGACCCAGCAAAAACTTAATACTGTATTGCGATTATTCAACTCAGCGATTGCGTTGTAAATTTCAATGACGATAGGATGTTTAGAATAAAAGTTTTTTAAGGCTTGGAGAGCACTACACGAGTCACTGCAAATAAGAATTTTTCTATATTTAGGGTTAATGATGTTTAGAGCCATATTTATAGCGTATAGTTCAGCGGTAAACACACTCGTAATACCGGGTAGACCAAACATATAAATTCTCTCATTGACAACAAATGCACACCCAACTTTATCGTTTTGTTTCGATCCATCAGTGTATACAACCGCGTCTGGTTTCATCTTGGAGAGAACACACTGAAACATTTGCTGAAAGACAATAGATGGTGTTGATTGTTTATTGTATGTGGTCAGGTCAAAATTAAAATTTATAAGGTTTATTCTCCACGGAGGGTATGAGCAAGGATATATAGGAAAAAATGACGGTTTGTCAACATTTATATGCTGCAGCAGACGCCAGGTACGGATACCTACCGGTGCAGTACGACGTGGATGATCCTCATACTATCCTAGATTAGGATTTTTAAAGACTGACTAAAGAACCGGGTGATTTGGTTGTCCTCTGAGACGAGCAAAATAAGATAATAAGCGCTGGTCTCGTCTATCCCAAAGTGATGGTTCACCACAGTCTACAAGTAAGCTTGCGACAGGACTTGATCTAAACGCGCCTGTGGCAAGCCGAAGGAAAGCATGATGTACACTATCCAGCATTTTAAGCACGGTTTGACGAGCTGAAGAGTAGGCGACACAACCATAATCTAAACGAGAGCGAACAAAGGAATAGTAATAACGTATCATACATGATCTATCGGCTACCCAGTTGGTGTTAGTAAGGACTCGCATCATATCTAGAATTTTGGAACATTTTGTTTTCAATTCTTTTAAATGTTTGACCCAAGTAAGACGGCTATCAAAAAATAAACCTAAAAACTTGACGTAAGTAGAGATAGTAATAGTCTCACCGTTCAGAAATATTTGCGGAATAGAAGGGTTTCGTAGCCGAGATAAAACTACACATTTTGTTTTTTCGGATGAAAATGTGAAACCAGTAATCCTGGACCAAGCTTCAAGGTGAGATGTAGTGTTCTGCAGTAGTCTCTCTGCTGTAGGTGTTGAACGGCTTGCAATATAGGTTGCAATATAGATATAGATAGAAGTCTTCAGCGAATAGAGAACATGAGTCAGGAGCCTGCACACATTTGGTAATATCGTTTATGGCTACAGAAAATAGGGTGGCACTTAATACACTACCTTGGGGCACTCCATTCTCCAAGATGACACTATCTGAGAGCGAGTCATCTACACGAACACGAGTCGTTCGGTGATTTAACAATCCCCAGATAAAAGCAAGCATATTGCCCTTAATTCCCCATTCTTTGAGAGTGTTAAGAATACCACGTCGCCAGGCTGTGTCATACGACTTTTTTATATCGAAGAAGATAGCGACGAGGTGCTTCCGATTTAGGAAAGCGTTTTGTATGGCTGTTTCTAGTGACACTAAATGGTCAATAGAAGATCGTCCTTGTCGAAAACCACGCTGTTCTGGAGATAGAAAGCCATGTTTCTCCAAGTACCATTTAAGTCTGCGGTTTACCATTCTCTCCATTATTTTACACAAAACGCTTGTTAATGAAATAGGGCGGTAGCTTTGAGGGGTTCGTTTGGTCTTTACCAGGTTTTAGTACTGGTATAATAAATGCTTCAGACCAGCCGGGTGGGAAGACTTGTTCGGAGAATAAACCGTTGAAAATATTCAAAAGTTGTTGCAGTGCCGAATTAGGAAGGTGTGAAAACATGGAAAGGCGAATGTTGTCTGGTCCTGGGGAAGTGTCCCGTGAGTTTTTAAGTGCATGTAACAATTCTTTAAATACGAATGGAGCGTTTAATTCACCAACCGAATCACCAATGTTTAACGATAATACTTCTATTTGTATCTTGTAACGTTGAAAATCGTTATTATATGATGAGGTGAGAGACACCGAGCGGAATGATTTTGCTAGACTATTTGCCACTTCCGAGGATGATGAAAGTAGTTCTCCTTCATCAATAAGACCGACGATAGATTGTTTCGGTGATCCGAAAATTGCACGAATTATCTTCCATACAGTAGAGGTGGGAGTAGTGCGTGAGATAGTGCTCACGTATTTCGTCCATGAATTCCTCTTAGCGTCCAAGAATACTCGACGGCACACCGCTCTAGCCCTGCGATATAAATTTAGATGTTCTGTTGTAGGCCTACGATTAAATTTTCGTAGTGCCTGTCGTCGATTCCTAATAGCATATTTGCAATCATCGTTCCACCATGTAACGAAAAGACGTCTAGGATTACCCGATGTTTGTGGGATATAACTGTTGGCATTCTCAAGTATCATGGACGTAAAAGAAGAATATTGGTCGAGGATGTTCGCTTCATCGTCATACTGAGATTGGAATGCTTTATGGTATCCGTTCCAATCTGCCTTTTCAACAATCCATCTCCGTGGCCTTCTTTTAATCTCGCAGTCTACACCGAAACCAATAATAATTGGTCTATAATCACTGAAAGTCTATAGTCACGTGAAAGTCATCGCAAACAGACCAATTAAAATGAGGCAGCACATTCGGTGAGCATATGGAAAGATCAAGGTTAGATTTAGTACCAATTGATAAGGACATGAATGTAGGTGATCCATTATTCAGTAGGCAAAGGTCAAAGTCTTGTCTCAATCTGTTTATCATATTTCCTCGAGTGGAGCAGAAGGTTGAGCCCCAGGAAATACGATGGGCATTGAAGTCTCCTACTATTAACGATGGAGATGGTATTTGCGTGAGGAGATTTGAAACATCTAAAGCACTGAACTCAGTGTTCGGTGAGAGATACAGATTACAGATATGCAATTTGAAGGGAATAGAGACCTTTACTGCAATAGCAGGAATGACAGTGGTTAGTTGAATTCTTGTAGCAGACACCCCATTCTTCATGAAAATCGCTACTCCACCACTCTCCCTACTGTCTACTAGGCAGTCGTATCTCTCACAGAAGTATCCTCTGAGTGTAATTGGGTCATGTTGTAGAAGGTGAGTTTCTTGGAAACACATGATTAGTGGATCATGTGCGTGCGCTAGTACTGTAATATCTTCAATGCGGGACCGAATACCTCTAACATTCCACTGAATAATGTTCAGAAGTGTAAAAAACAAATAAAAAAATAAATTTCGGAAACTATATAAAAATTAGTTGTACGTGATTCGGTTTTTCTTTTTTGTATTTTTTATTTTAAAGAACTCAGATGCCCTGGGGTCGGTTGGTTCTTAAACCATATCCTCCAGTAAATGAGGTGATGGTGGAGGAGATTTTTTGAATGGGATGCTGCAGTTAACATCCCAGAGGTGGTGGTTATGTGGGTTCCCTTTACGGGGAGCTTATGATAGTCGCTACTCGTGCCGGTACGACTTTGGGAGCAGGAACTTTCGTGTGTATCACATTGTTGGATTCACTAACTGCGACGAAAGACGTTTTATTCATTTTTGTCAGCTCTGAGATAGTGGCTGTAAGTGAAGCTACTTGATCAGATAGCATCTGAACAAGTTTTTTAAGCCCATTGCAGGATCCGCACTGCTGATTATTAACATTTGTAGGAATTTGTTTAGATGTAGCGGTGGCAAAAGATACGTCTGGTTTAACCAGGTTCCGTGAATTGTTTATCTTTTTATATTCTCTACGTGCAGCCGGAAAAGATAGTTTTTGCTCCGTACAGATTTTGAGAATTGCCTTTTCTGTTTTACAAGTTGGGCAATCTCGGGAGCGGGCTGTATGTGGACCACTGCAGTTTGCACATTTTTCACTTTCTTCGCAGTTAGTGTCGTTGTGACCTTCTTTACCACATCGAGCACAGATCTCAGTTTTGTGCAAGATGTCGTAGTGTGACCAAAACCTTAGCATCTGAAACATCGCCGTGGGTTGGGTATGAATGGTCGTACCCGAACCGAGAGGTAACCCACTTTAATCTTTTTTGGTGGAACAGGGAGATTGAATGTTAATATAAGAGACGGTGTCGGTTCTTCTGTTCCGTTCTGCCGTTTCATTATACGTTTCACTTCAACAACGTGTTGGTGGCAAAGCTCATCAACTATTTCCGAGTTATCTATATCTAAAAGGTCTCTACAAAAAATTACACCTCGGCTCGTATTTAACGTTTTGTGGCATTCTGCACTTGTATTTATACCACCCATATTACGGGGACGTAAGATAGATCGACTCTGTTCATCGTTGAATGTTTCAACCAGAATCGATCCGTCGCGTAATTTCCTGATATTCTTCGGGGAGCCACTTGCACCTGTTATGGTTTTGTTTATTAAGAAAGGTGAAACCTTTTGAAGGGAGCCACCTTCCTGACTATTTCTGAGAACAACGAATCTAATATTTTTATATTTCGATTTTAAGAACTTCTCTTCAGTAGGACTTTTACCTCGTCAGACAAAGCTGACCGAGGTCTCTTCGCAAGACTTAATTTGGTGGTTTTTTCAGATGGACCACCAACCATCTTGAGATTAATTATAGGATCAGAAATTTTGGTCTCACGAGTACCGGCGAGAAATGGACCACTCCAGCAGAGCGCACGCGTACTGGAGCTAGAGCTAAATACAACTGGGTTCGCCCTGGTGCCCAGAGGACATCGTTCGAGACTCACTACGTAGAGCCATTCACCCATCGGCACGATTTGTTCCCACCTTGGGTTACGATTGCGTTTCGTAAGATGTCGCAACACCACCGAGTGTAAATGTAAGAAATATCAGTGTAGGATGTTGTGTAATTGTGTATGTGTGTATGTTGTAATTTATGTAGTATTCTTGGTGTAGTATATGTGTATAATGTAAAGTGTTCCGCAGCTCATTGTATAGTGGGAAGGAAAGCTGCGGAGGCTAGGCCCGTGGGGACGCCAACCCCCAAAGTCTTAAAGAATAATTCTCCACGTCGGGGAAGTCTATACATGGAGACGTTGCAACCTTCGGATGTCCTCGCCGTTATCAAACAGATTGATTGATAGGTGGTGGGCTTGATTTTCAAAACGCCGTTGATATCTAATTCTGTAGCTCCACAACCTCATAGACGGAAGCTCTAGCTATTCGAGAATCTCATTGTTCCGCGTGAACCATGACCACAATTGTCTTCGTTACCTAGTTTTGGAAAGGTTGTATGACGTCGACGTTACTATTACTTGTTGTTCATCACAACTTTACACCATAAGTCCAGATTGGTAGTCGGACACATTTGTATATCAAAATTTTAATAAGCAATGTGAGGTTGAGTTTCTCCTCAGTAGCCAATGCAGTTCCCTATATTTCGCTTTCAGTCGTTTTCTTTTCTCCTTCAGGTGATATTTTCAGGTCAAACGCCGATCTAGGTGCAATCCAAGATACCGTACACGCTTTGATTGTGGGACCAAAACACCGTTCAGGTTCACACTGGAACAATCACCTCTTCTCATGGCGAATGTAATAAGCTTCAATTTATTCTTATTAGCTTTTATCCTCCATTTCTTTAGCCATGCGCAAATAAAATCTAATGCCGATTGCAGTTTCCAATATTTTTTTAACGCATAAAAATTAAATTAACATGATTTTAGCGAACAGAGTTTTATAACAGCTAATATTTCCACATTTCCCTCCCCGATATCACTGTTTCTCTCAAAATGTTTGGTAAAAAGAAAGGCAGCTTATCATGCTAATGACAAATATGGGCACACCCGAGATTAACTAAAATTAATCTTTTTTCTCAACCAATATTTTACATCCACTTTTCTTAAGCCTTAAGGTATCTGCAGACGTCCAACGTATTTTATATCATCAGTCTAAAATAAACACTAAAGATAAAAAATTAATTTTATGTTTTACTTATTTATTTTCTTTTTTTTTAGAAAATACCTTATACAATATAAATTGATGATAGTTTTAAATTATAAGAAATATGGAAAATATAAGATATGTCCTGTTAAAATTCATTGGAAATACAATTTTATATCGGATATAAAAATTAACAACATTTTTTCTTAATCATTATCATAAAATTTGCAATGTAATTTTTTTCACTTTCATTGGAATAACTCTAGTACAGGACTTCAATGACAATGGTAATGACTTATCATTGTTAATTAAAAAATTATCATGGAAACATAATGCAAATTATAAACTTTGATTTATTTAAAAAAACCTTCTGTTAATAATTTAACCAGGATTTTGTATAATTAATTAACTTTGTATAATCTTCTTTTAATATTGCTATTAAGTAATCAATTTCATACCATGCTCTAGGTATAAATTTTGTCGAATTATTTCATATACGTTCCACATATATATCACAACACGGATTACCAAAAAACAACTAACTATCAATAACGAAAAATTAGGTAACTACAATTTCCGAAATTTATTTAAATTAAAAATTACTGCACTTGTAATTAATCAGCAAAGAAAACTGATCTTTAAGATAATTTATTTACAATTCCAAGAGGGAAAAGAGAAATTCTAACTAAATTAATCCATTTCAATTATACGTTGAATTCTTTAAAATCTGAGTTACACAGAATGGAATGCTAATTCAGTTCTAACCAATTCTGAACATTAAGTACACGGAATTAAAGGTGTACAATTTGAACTCAATCTAATTAATGACCAGAGCCTGTTTATACTGCTGTAAATCATCAATCACTCGCTCATGCACTCTTATATTGCTAAAATTTTCGTTCAGATAATTGCGATTCCATATAACGTATTTTTGTATACACTATCGGGTTTTCTTATTCGAATGTAATACCGTTCTGTAACTTTTCTGTATAGTTATTGAGTGCAGAAAATATTTAAATCTACTCAAAGATAAGATTTATAAATCGTTAAGACTATTTTCTATATATGTGAAACATAAAATAAAGTTGGGTTGTAACGGTCGAACCGACCGCTGGTATGATGGTAGATATACATTGTTTGTTACAAGTGCAAACATGACACTTTTTACCGGTAACTTATAAGAAATTATTATTAATGAATTAACAAATATTTTTTAATTTTCTGTTTTTCTTCGTTGAAATTATATTGACAAACGATGTAAAATATATTTTCCTTCTCTTTTTAATCAACCTTTTTCAATATTTAATATAAAAAATTGTTTACAATTTTGAAAATTGGCGCAGTAGAAAATAAATTTAAAACATTGAATTAAAGGTATAGGAAATAAATAAAACAAAACAATACATAAACAAAAATAAAAAACAAAGATGAATTCGCGTGGAGAATAAAAAATTTTTCCCATACAAAAGGAAATGAGGAATTGAAAGATTAATTAAGTAGAATATTTTTTTAAGAAAGGGTTAACTAAAGAAGTAAATAAATATATGACCAAAAGGGATCGGAAAGCAGAAACACGATAATGTTATTTTGTTAATATACATCTCAAAGAAACCAGAAGTATGAAGTATTTTTCAATTTTACTCTAATATAATTTTCAATGATCAACCTACGGAGTTAGTGAAGGTCATCAAATTACTTAAAACTACTTTTAATAGTAGGATGAAAACTGAGATACAATATATCTTTTCCTTAGATGGTTCTAATTTTTTCTAGAACTAAAATCAAGGTCTGCTGTCCAAGTCGATCCAATGAATCTTTTAAAGGTATTCCTTTCCCGATCAAATTCTACTTGTATTTCCAGGCCCGTGCCAACTTCGCAATAATCAACGAGATAGTCTCTTACGGAAACTTACATCCACTGAGGGATGACTAAATCTTTCATCACAATTTTAAGTAGCGTGTTTTAAAGAGAGTACTTAAAAATTCTTTATTACCTAATTATTCATATATATATATGTGTTAAGTTCGTTTGTGTACGGCTTCAAAAACTCAAAATGTTCTGCACCGATTGAGCTCAAATTTTAGCACGATATATAACCCGCATCAAAGATTTTTTTCATCTATTTTTAATAAATCTATCTAACTATATTTAATTTGTACAGTTTTTTAATAAATAAGAGCCTAATAAATCAGATGGTAATGTAAACAAAGGAAAACCAATCAGATTAATGCGCAAGATGGCGGCTGTCAAACACAACGACCAATCACAAAGAGCCGGTATGTCCGTTGCCAATGTAAACAAAATCACAACTGATTAAGTAACAAATTTCTTTGAATTATATTTAACAGCTAAAACATCTGTAATTTATTTTTAAAAAAAACACCAAAACACAAAGAAAAGCCACCAAGAAGGATGACTTACAGTAAATAAATTAAAACACCCAACTTTTTATAGCCCAGATAGACTTAAGACTATGCAAACAAAAGAAGTCGAAATAACCAAATACACAGAAAATAATATCCCTACATAATGACCAAAAAATCGTTGGAGACCGTAATTCATTAGTAGATTCACTCGAGAATCACGTTGTACACTGAAGCAGCACAACTACTTACATACAGTTTATTAACATTTGAAATCAACGCCGTTTGATTATTCTGTAATTTGTAAGCATTACCCTGTTTTTGTAAGCATTTAAAATGATGCGTTTTTTCGCACGACTTAAGGGCTTTTTTCGCAGCCCACAAATATTTATATATAAAAATGTTAAGTTCGTTTGTGTGCGCTTCAAAAACTCAAAATGTTCTGCACCGATTGAGCTCAAATTTTAGCATGATATATAATCCGCATCAAAGATTGTTTTTATCTATTTTTCGCATCAGTCACATACCCTCGACCGCGAGAAAACAGTTTTTTTAACGGTCAGCTGTGTACCAGTGACCGCGCCATCTGCCGGAAGCGAGGGGAACACTCGCCATACTAGCTAACGACAACCGCAGTCACATGTGAAACAATACCTGTTCCCAATTACATTGTTTATTAACAAAAAAAACAAAAACGTATCCACTTGCATCTGATTCAGATTATTATACAATCTGAATTAAATATTCACTTTAATCGAGGTACTTTTGTGTGATCGTGTCGTGATTGAGCTGCGCCTTTCACCCAAGCTCTGAATTTATTAGAAAACGACCAACAGTGGGATATATGTATTAATGACGCGTGCAACACTGCACATCCAAACCAAATTCGCGCATTATTCGCAATTATATTGACCGCTTGCTTCCCTTCATCTCACAGAGTTATGGGAAAGATATCGATCGCATATGGCTGAGAATATTTTGCATAGAGTACGCCTAGAAAATACCAATACGACCATGGAATTTACAGAAGGCATTTACAACGAAGCATTGATAAATATTGAAGACAAGTGCTAAGCTATTGCAAATAAAGTTCTTAGTCAATTGGGAATGCCAGCACCCACCCGAGCTGCGATTGCTTCATTTGATTTGGATTTACGCCGTGAACAGAGTTATAACATTGGTAATTTCAGTCATATGTTTAATCAAACATTCCCAAATTAACGCGTGAACAGAAAGGAATTTATGATCGCATAATGCAAATGATAAATGACGGAGTTGGGGGGATCTTCTTCTTGGATGCACCAGGAGGAACTGGGAAAACATTCTTCATTAGATTGATTCTAGCAACTGTTCGATCAAAAAATGACAATTATCCTGTTGCGGAATATTAATCAGCCAAAACTCTGCAACGGCACGCGACTTGCAGTTAAGAAATTGATAAATAACGTAGTGGAAGCAACGATTTTAACGGGGCCTTTCAAAGGTGAAGATGTCCTCACTCCTCGAATACCCATAATCCCGACCGATAAACCATTTTAATTTAAAATATTGCAATTCCTAATTCGATTGGCATTTGCAATCACAATCAATAAAGCTCAAGGTCAATCTTTAGAATTGTGTGGTTTAGATTTAGATGCGGATTGCTTCTCACATGGGCAACTCTATGTTGCGTGTTCCCGAGTCGGCAAACCAGATAGCCTTTATATCTACGCAGACAGTGGAAAAACAAAAAATACTGTATATCCACAAGTATTGCAAAATTAAACTGCTATGAAACGTATGCTTTGTTTTGTTTCTCATTTCACATCCATGCAACCACAATGTGCCACAGCGAAGCGCGGCGGGTAGAGCTAGTGTGTATGGATGTAAGTATGTATGTATGTGTGTATGTATGTAAGTATGTAAGTATGTATGTATGTATGTATGTATGTATATATATATATATATATATATATATATATATATATCAGAAATAATAGGTTTGATATTCCTAAAATAAAGAGATGCTCCTGTTCCAACATTTGCCTGACAGGATCAAAGGAAACTGTGAAAAACCTTGATCATAGCCGTATTACAAAACACCATATTACAAATAAAAATAACAAGCAGTTGTAGTCCATATTAATACATAGTAGTAGATATTTTACAAAATAATAATGATTAACTATACGAAGATATTCAATACATAAAATAGATAACACAGTACAATAATTATTTTAAAGATTGGTAATTTCTAAATATTTTATGAATATTTAAGTACGCATTAAACAAGGTATCCAAAAAGATGGCATTTACCTAATTATTAGTAATTATTTTTAAACTCATCAACAAGATAGTATTGTTCCAGTTAAAAGAAACCATCGAATTTAATTTAAATTAATTGATCGCAAAATTATTAAAAATAATAACCGAAGCATAATAAGGTCCTTTCTTGTAAGCCAAAATATTTTGCGCTGAAGGAAAAAAGTAGTTTTATTGTTTCGCTTGACAGAAGCAAATATCGTTATTTTTTTATTTTTTGAAGTAAATGATTATTATATTTTTGTAACATATATTTATTAATGTACTAAGTTTAATTAGTTTTAATGTACTAAGAATCGATCCACATTTACCGACACTAAAGAAAGACGTGAGGTATATTTTTATATCTTGAAAATTCGATATTTTCCAAGTCATCCTCGAGGCTTAATATTACACCTTTGGCTAAAGTACATTTATTCATAATAACAGCCTGCCAAGCATGACGATTGATTAAAATGATTTTAAGTGAAACAGCGCAGTTCTCATTGCAAGTGAAATCACATTCCGTCACCCAACAATTTTTCACAATGTGCAACAATAATGCTAATATTTTTATTAATAGGAATGCTATCCATCCTTTTAGTAATCGTATCTATGAAATTAACTGCAACCGTATTCTATCAGTATTTAGGTAACAGTACAGTTTTTCCATCCTATTACATAGCTTCTTATTATGTATCACATAATAATAGCTAGGACAGATATTTGTAAGGAAAAAACTTTATCTAAGAAGCAATGAATTGACTTCATGAACTCAACATGGAAAGTCGGAAGTATAGATTCAATAAATATAAAAACACCCTTAGCTAGGGGTTGTTAATATCTAATGACAGAATCACTGATCTATAACTCGGATTAATTCAATTATAAACCCGTTAAAAATAAATTTATTAAAGAAATTTCTTAGCGTATACTTAAGCCATAAATGGTATCTCTTCAAAGATTTAATTTTCTAAAATCAGTGTTTGGTAAAATTTAGATGAGTAAGTGTGACTGGTATTTCTCGTTTTAATATAGATTACATAAAATCACAATACGTATTTATTTAATATACAGGGTCCGGCATATAAATCTGACGATTTTGTAGTAATTATTATGTTGGCACCACTGTCAATGAGAAGGCAGGAGTGTTGTACATCGACAGATGTATTCATGCTATTTAGCCAATATGTCGTGGTCGGGTGAACAACGAGCGTTTGTGATTGAAGCCTATTTAAAAATAATGACTCGTTTATTGTAACACAGCGTTTATTTCGCTGACATTTCAATTTAAATCGACACGCGTCTGTTCCTAGTAGGATTACGATATTGTTGTGGATGAAGAATTTTAGAACACATCATCTGCTTTAAAAATGAAACCTACAGGACGAAAACGAACTGTGAGAACGCCTGAAAACATTAACGCTGTAAGATTAGCTGTTACGCGTTCTCCACGATGTTCAGCAGCGAGACATGCTGCTGCTGCGCTAGCCATTTCTGATCGAAGTGTACAACGAATTCTTCATGGCGACCTGAAATTCCATCCGTATAAGATGATGTTAGTGCAGCAACTTAGTGCAAATGATTGGGCGAATCGCAAAGCAGCTTGCGAGGTCATCCTCGAAAATGTCCACCAGGATGCCATTATTCTTTTAAGTGACGAGGCGCATTTTCATCTGTCAGGATTTGTGAATAAACAAAATTACCGTTATTGGGCTTCGCATAATCCACGGCAAATTCTTGAAAAACCACTTCACAGTCAATATGTTACAGTGTGGTGTGCGGGAAAGTTCGGCATTATTGGCCCGTATTTTTTTGAGGAGTTAAATCGCAGAGTAACAGTAACTTCTCATCGATACGTAAACACGTTGAATGAATTTCTGCGACAGAAACTGAATGACATTCAAGGACATGAAATTTGGTTTCAACAGGATGGTGCCACCGCCCATACGACGAGAATCGCAATGGATGTTCTGCGAGAAACCTTTCCTGGACGTTTGATTTCCCGGTTTGGCGACATTCCTTGGCCAGCGCGTTCACCTGATCTGGCTGTTTGTGTTTTTTTCTGTGGGGGTATCTCAAACACAAAGTCTTCAGTAGTCGACCACAGTCAATTGCAGAATTCAAGGAGACCATTCAACGAAAAATTGAAGCAGTTCCACAAGTGATGATTGAGCGAGCAATGTCAAATTTTAGAATGAGGTTAAGTGAGTGTGTGAGGAGTAATGGAAAACATTTGGACGACATAATATTCAAATAAAAAAAAAATTTATAAAACTAATTTACTATAAATTGCAAATATTGATCTTTAATTTGATATATTAAATGTTTTGATAGTACGAAACACAGTTTAATTATTATCCCTCAAATATCGTCAGGTTTAAATGCCGGACCCGTTATATAAGTACGCAAGTGTGTGTGTGTGTGTGTGGATGTGGGTGTCTGTGGGTGTGATTCTTGATATAAATCAAAAAGCATATGATGAAAATAATATAGTCGAATATTTGGAAAATAGAAGTAACTAATTATCATTGAAAGATTTTTGATTAAAACCACATGCCACTAAAAACTGAAATTACCGACATGTGCAATCCGTATTCACAGTTAGAGATTCAATTTCTCAACGTCAAAACCTAGTAATATCGCTGAAAACTGTCAGTAAATCAACGCACGAACTGTACAGGTAGATTTGCATACACTCAGTGGCTACATAAAAAATTAAGTACAGTACACAATTACACATAAATAATTCATTAATTATTACACGTTTGTTTTAACATCGTTCATACTTTATGTATTACTGTGAAGGATACGAGAGTTCAGGGTAATGAGAAGAAATTTTAATGAGTAAACATTTTTTTTTTCCTGTGCGCACAGCGAATTGTCGTTATCAATTTCCTGTCACGATATAAATACAGTAAATAGTTAAATATTAAAAATTAGCTTAAAAGTTTAAAAAAGTAATATAAAAACACAGCATAGATGTAAAACGCTTATGTAAAAGCGAACCAACACCATAATAAAGTACAATATTAAAAATCTAGCCTAAAGCAATAGAATTACTATCTGGCATATGACAAATGGCATAAATAGATGAAAAAAAGTATGTGAATAATCAAATATTTAAAGACAAATTCACGATTTTAATAAATCGTAAGACATTCGAAAACATCGTCACATTGTTCTCTAAGATATTTCGGATGTTAGTCCCCCTAGTTTAAACTTCCGACGTAATGCCGCGTAATGGACACAAACCATAAGGGTATGGTTTACGGTTGGTTTACTGTCGCAGTGAACACAAACGGGTGCATCGATTTGATTAACATGTATGTGTTATGTTTAGTATTATGTTATGTAGTGTTATATGTTGAGATAGTTATATTTAAGGCCTTATTAATAGCTTACAGCTCCGCGACGAAAACACTAATGAAGTTGGGAAGGCGAAATATGTATGTTGCATTACCAATCTATTTTACATCGTATTAATTTAAAATAAATGTTCGAAAATTCCACCGTTGACATCAATACACTTTGCAACTAGTTTCCTTACATTTTCTATCGCCAACTTAATGATACCTTCGCATTCCTTGATGAAGGCAGCAACATTGTAAATGCGAGCGATCAAGTCATCAACTGTGTATGCCTTTTGCTTGTATACGTCGCATTATTCATCCCAATAAACTGTAATCTAAGGGAGTACAATCCGGTGATCTAAGTTGCCAATTTACCGCCCCTCTACGTACATTGCATTTCAGTAAATTTTTCATCTAAGAATTTTCTTACTTCATTCATGAAATCTGTTGGTGCTCCATCAAGTTGATAGTACATTTCAATTCGTTTCGCTAATGAGAAATTTTCAAGAACTGTAAGAAATTCATTATTTAAAAGTTCCAGATAATTTTTCCCCGTAACACGTTGTTCTAATATGAAAATGCCTATTAATTGGTTGTCGATCATGTCACACCTCGTCCACCGATAACTACAACATGTGGGTTTTCTTCAGACCACCGATGTGAATTCCGTGTGTTGTTTATCCCATTACGGGTAAAGGTAGCGTCGTCCGAAAATAGTATGAAAGGAATTAAGTAGTAATTATTGTTAACCCATTGAAAAAACTGCACTCGTCTGGCATGATCACCAAGTAGGAGGTGAATGAACTTTTTTCTTTATTTCAAACTTTAGAATCAGTTCCCAAAATATTTCCCTTTCCTTCTGGCTCGTCAAGCACAATTATTACAAACATTTTTAAATATCCTTTCTATCTCCTTATAAATAAGATTGGATAACTAATGGCTGCAAGTTCACATTACGTTTACATGAACAGAAAAGAAAATAGATGCTCCATCTGTGTACTTTTCAATCAAATTGCGCTTACGATAACCACTGAGCAACGTTTTACTACCTCCAGAAAATCACGAAAATTAAACCAGTGTGAAGATTTTCAAACATACGTTCTTGTAGTATCAGTTGTAATACAATTCTTCTAATATCACAATGAATTTTATGATAATAAGCAATTATAAAGGAGCCCCTTCTAGAAGAAAACGAAATAAAATAATTTGTTTAAAAAACAAACAGAGACGGGCAACACTCAAATAAATGCAGAGAGCAAACACCTATCTTTTACTTAAATCAGCTAATACTAATAGGCATTTATTAGTTAGTAATACATTACTTTTTTTTCAGTTATCTCTTTAAAATGAGTACGCATTCATATTCTGCGAATGAACTCCCCATATACACACATATAGCTCAAGTATTCATGCTACAATAACACGTAAAAAAGGAAAATGATTTAACGATTAACATTTTTCAGAACACAATCAAATTTTACTGCGATGTCTAAAAAAGCACCAGCAGGAATAATTCCGGAATATTTGTATTTAGTACAAATTACGCTACAGTTATTCCTTTGAAATGATATTAATTAAACATTTTTAATAAAGTTGAAACATAAATTGTTTTTTAAAAAATAGCAACGTGTTGACGTCACTGGGTCAAGGATTCATGATATCCTAGCTCCGTGCGAGCTAATAATTATACCTGTCTAATTAGTATTCTTTGCAGGCGCAGCAGAAGTTGAGAGTACTTCAGTTTTTCTGCGACAATGCCTTACACGTACAACAAATTATTAAATGCTCATGTTTTTCTTTTGTAGTAGCTTATATTTTCTTTTTATTATATGCACAGTATTAATACATAAACCTACACATAGCTAATAAACATGTGATATTTTTTATTCCGTAAAAGTAGTTTTGTCCGGTGAAATTTTAATTATTATTAATTAAATAATTTTAATTTGAGTGCTATGAAAAATTCCAATAAAATTTCGAAATATTTACAACAAAAAAAGTGGAAACAGGACTCGCTCGCTCAATCCGTCGTTTAGAAACACCTCAAAGAACGAAATCCAAGCCTGATTCGTCTCTTCTACTTAAAAAGAAGTTATAAAGTAGATTTCTGGCTGTTAGATATCAAAGAAAATAAATGAAATCATAGGAATTTTAAAAATATAATTATTTTAAGAAATCATATTGTTTCTGTCGCTATATAATTCTTATTTTAAAGATTTACAGCAGTTATTAGAAGTTTAAAATATTTTTACTTCTGTTTCACTAGCTAGTTAGTGTAAAGCAAAATGTAAAACAAGATTATTTTTTCGTTTAAAACGTTTAATATAAAAATTTCTGACTTCTAAATTAGTATTGAGTTTATATTATGAATTCATTAAATTGATGTATTTTTTTATAAATGTACTATGTAATGCCAATGGTGATAAAATTAATTTCAAATGTTACTAAATTACAAATCAAGAAAAATTGGGAATTTGTTAGAAGCAGTGCACTAAAGATAAGGGAAAAACATTTTGAATGAAAATTATGAAAGACTTAATAAAGAAAGACAGAATAACAACCCATATTAAGAGAAGGACGTTGAATTTACGTCAAATAAGATCTGAAAATTCGAAAATGTACAAAGTTATAGTAGTTAGTGGAAGTTGGTGGAAATATTTAAGCAACAGCGAAGTAGCAAACTTGTTACGAAATGAGAAAAGTCGGCTGACAAGCAGGTAGAATTGTTGAGAACAGACAGAAATAATGCTTTTATAGGTCAAAATGAAGCTATGATGAAATGTTTTTTTAATTCACGAGATCCAGATACCTTATCATGGACGATGAAGCGCTTAACTCTACTGTTGTCATTTGGTTTTTAAAAAGTTTCTAAGCATTTATAAAATTATAAAAGTAACTTTATATTTTGAAATGAAATCGCGTAGTTATTACCACTTTCATAATTTTATTTTCATAAAAACACAATTTGCATAAAATTTAAAATTAAATTTTATTTATTTCCAACATTTTCATAAAATTTGTATTTTAAAATTATGAAATAAAGACAACATTAGAACAGTTTAACAACTAAAGAAAAATAACAATTTTTAAACTGTAGAAGTTAAGTTACGTAGTTAAGTAAAGAATGATTTGTTCTTAAACCACCTATTGTATATGGTATCAGCAACCTAAAATTATTTTTACGCTTCTATTATTCTTAGAAACGAATATTTTTTTCTTGATCGGTTCGCTATTAATCGACATAAAAATCTGTCGTAAAATTACCATACAAATGTGTAATGTGTAATTTATTCTAGCTTTTATCCGTTGAAAAATAAACACGTATGATAAATGAATTTCAAAAAGTTGTTTTATTAACCCACTAAGTACTTAAACCACTAATGGATTTTTTGTTGAATGTTTTCTAGGAGTATTTTCTTATATTATGAACAAGGCTTTTGCTTTAACTCTATTCTCCAGAGGATGGGTAAATTTTTTAATCAGGAACTTCTTAACCTACTCTCGAACTGATAAAAGCCTACAGGAAAAGCGTCTTTTTAGTTATTAAGTCATATTTTTAAACCGGTTAATGAAATAGTTGATCATCAATTTTTTGTTCATTCTTGGTTTCTATGCTCACTTTCGAAACCAAGGATACTTGGTTTCGAAAGTGAGCATCGATGAAAGTGAGAGTCTCGGATGTGGAGTCGCCTTGCTGTGGTTATTCTCTGGTCAATCTTCTTAACTCACACATCCACCATTTTTCCTTATCTTTAATCCATTCTTACCCATTTTGTTTCTGAGGCATAGGTCAGGCACTGTTACGTCCGATCCGAAGAGGAGACCTGCGTAAGCTATATAAAACTTGGTGCGATCTGATGAGGGGTTGCTTGTAAAATTGTCCGGGGACAAAATTTCTTTCCGATAGCAGTAAAACATCCCAAATGTAAGCCTATAGCAAACATAATTTATAAATAAAATGCCAATCAACGAAAACCGGACGTCCTAATTCCTTCTAAAATGATAATACTGAAGTTAAAAATCAGAAAGAAATTCTGTAAAAAGATATATCTTTGATAACTAGAAAGAAGTAGATTTGATTATAAGGTACACCTCCTAACTGGTAAGGAGCGTCAAATAGCAAAGTACAGTATCGATACCTACTTTCAAAAAAAAAAAGTTAATTTACCCTTTCATAACAATAATTTACGTTAAAGCTTTTTAATATCGTCTTTTTTTTAGGGCGAAAAACGAGCGGTCGTTATCATCGCCCGGAAGATAAATAAATAGATAAAAACAAAAGTAAAAGCAAAAGTAATTAAAACTTAAAACTACTATCACAATAAGCAAAATCCAGAATGGGTGTAAAAGGCCCATTCGCGGATAACAAAAACACTAACATGTAAATTAAAACTACGTTAAAAACTATTATATTAAAACTAAATAAAACTTAAAACTAAAAAGAAATAAAACTTAAAACTATTATGTTTAATGTCTTACAACTAATATCACAAAAATCTTACAACTAATATCACAGACGAATTTTTAAAAAAATTAAAAAAAATGAATATATATATATAAAAAAAAAAAAAAAATTCCGATAGGGAGTGTAAAAGGCTCGCTACTCGGATAACAAAAACAATACATACTAATTAAATTTTTGGTATTAACCCTATACTACGTAAAAACAGAAATATCCGGTTTAAAACCTCTTTATCATTACACAAGATACCACGGATGTTACTGGGTAGTTTAAATTTACGACGTAATGCCGCATAACATACGCAGTCCACGAGTATGAGTTGCACAGTCACGCGGCAGTTGCATCGTGTGCATAGAGGTGGTTGTCCTCTTGTAAACAGGTACTCGTGTGTGACCCTCGTGTGTCCTATCCGCAATCGACAGAGAACTATTTCCTCACGCCGGGGTTTGCTGTATGAGGAGTCCCATGGTAACACAGAATCTTTAATCGGATGGAGTTTATTATCAATGATAGCCGTCCAATCACCTTGCCACCTTGCTCTTAATAATTGTTTTACATAGTTTATGAAATCAGAAGTAGCAACTCGGGTGGTGAAAGGAGGCTGGTTACATGCTGCTTTGGCAGCGGTATCTGCATGTTCATTACCTGGAATCCCTACGTGGCTAGGGACCCAGCAAAAACTTAATTCTGTGTTGCGATTATTCAACTCAGCGATTGCGTTGTAAATTTCAATGACAATAGGATGTTTAGAATAAGAGTTTTTTAAGGCATGGAGAGCACTACACGAGTCAGTGCAAATAAGAATTTTTCTATATTTAGGGTTAATGATGTTTAGAGCTTTATTTATAGCGTATAGTTCAGCAATAAACACACTCGTAATACCGGGTAGACCAAACATATAAGTTCTCTCATTGACAACAAATGCACACCCAACTGTATCGTTTTGTTTCGACCCATCAGTGTATACAACCGCGTCTGATTTCATCTTGGAGAGAACACACTGAAACATTTGTTGAAAGACAATAGATGGTGTTGATTGTTTATTGTATGTAGTCAGGTCAAAATTAAAATTTATGAGTTTTATTCTCCATGGAGGATATGAGCAAGGATACATAGGAAAGAATGACGGTGTGTCAAAATTTATATGCTGCAGCAGACGCCAGGTACGGACACCTACAGGTGCAGTACGACGTGGATGGTCCTCATACTTTCCTAGATTAGGATTTCTAAAGACTGACTCAAGAGCCGGGTGATTTGGTTGTCCTCTGAGACGAGCAAAATACGATAATAAAAGCTGGTCTCGTCTATCCCAAAGTGATGGTTCACCACAGTCTACAAGTAAGCTTGCGACAGGACTTGATCTAAACGCGCCTGTGGCAAGCCGAAGGAAAGCATGATGTACACTATCCAGCATTTTAGGCACGGTTTGACGAGCTGAAGAGTAGGCGACACAACCATAATCTAAACGGGAGCGAACAAAGGAATAGTAAAAACGTATCATACATGATCTATCGGCTCCCCAGTTGGTGTTAGTAAGGACTCGCATAATATCTAGAAGTTTGGAACATTTTTTTTTCAATTCTTTTAAATGTTTCACCCAAGTAAGACGGTTATCAAAAAATAAAACTAAAAACTTGACGTAAGTAGAGATAGTAATAGTCTCTCCGTTCAGAAATATTTGCGGAATAGAAGGGTTTCGTAGCCGAGAAAAAACTACACATTTTTTTTTTTTCAGATGAAAATGTGAAACCAGTAATCCTGGACCAAGCTTCAAGGTGAAATATAGTGTTCTGCAGTAGTCTCTCTGCTATAGGTGCCGAACGGCTTGCAATGTAGATAGCAAAGTCGTCAGCAAATAGAGAGCATGAGACAGGAGCCTGCACACATTTGGGAATATCGTTTATGGCTACAGAAAATAAGGTGGCACTTAATACACTACCTTGAGGCACTCCATTCTCCAAGATGACACTATCTGAGAGCGAATCATCCACACGAACACGAGCCGTTCGGTGATTTAAGAATCCCCAGATAAAAGCAAGCATATTGCCCTTGATTCCCCATTCTTTGAGAGTGTTAAGAATACCACGTCGCCAGGCTGTGTCATACGACTTTTTTATATCGAAGAAGATAGCGACGAGGTGCTGCCGATTTAGGAAAGCGTTTTGTATGGCTGTTTCTAGTGACACTAAATGGTCAATAGAAGATCTTCCTTGTCGAAAACCGCTCTGTTCTGGAGATAGAAAGCCATGTTTCTCCAAGTACCATGTAAGTCTGCGGTTTACCATTCTCTCCATTATTTTACACAAAACGCTTGTTAATGAAATAGGGCGGTAGCTTGAGGGGTTCGTTTGGTCTTTACCAGGTTTTAGAACTGCTATAATAAATGCTTCTGACCAGCCGGGTGGGAAGACTTGTTGGGAGATTAAACGGTTGAAAATATTCAAAAGTTGTTGTAGTGCCGAATTAGGAAGGTGTGAAAGCATGGAAAGGCGAATGTTGTCCGGTCCAGGGGAAGTGTCCCGTGATATTTTAAGTGCATGTAACAATTCTTTAAATACGAATGGAGTGTTAAATTCACCAACCGAATCACCAATGTTTAACGATAATACTTCTATTTGTACCTTGTACCGTTGAAAATCGTTATTATATAATGAGGTGAGAGACACCGAGCGGAAAGATTTTGCTAGACTATTTGTCACTTCCGAGGATGATGAAAGGAGTTCTCCTTCATCAATAAGACCAAGAATAGATTGTTTCGGTGATCCGAAGATTGCACGAATTTTCTTCCATACAGTAGACGTGGAAGTAGTGCGTGAGATAGTGCTCACGTATTTCGTCCATGAATTCCTCTTAGCGTCCAAGAATACTCGACGGCACACCGCTCTAGCCCTGCGGTATAAATTTAGATGTTCTGTTGTAGGCCTACGATTAAATTTACGTAGTGCCTGCCGTCGATTCCTAATAGTATTTTTGCAATCATCGTTCCACCATGGAACGAAAGGACGTCTAGGATTACCCGATGTTTGTGGGATATATCTGTTGGCATTCTCAAGTATCATGGACGTAAAAGAAGAATATTGGTCGAGGATGTTCGCTCCATCGTCATACTGAGATTGGAATGCTTTATGGTATCCGTTCCAATCTGCCTTTTCAATCCACCAATCCATCTCCGTGGCCTTCTTTTAATCTCGCAGTCTACACCGAAACTAATAATAATTGGTCTATGATCACTGCCGTGAAAGTCATCACAAACCGACCAATTAAAATGAGGGAGTACATTCGGTGAGCATATGGAAAGAACAAAGTTAGATACAGTACCAGCTGATAAGGACATAAATGTGTGTGATCCATTATTCAGTAGGCAAAGGTCAAAGTCTTGTCTCAATCTGTTTATCATATTTCCTCGAGTGGAGCAGAAGGTTGAGCCCCAGGAAATTTGATGGGCATTGAAGTCTCCTACTATTAACGATGGAGATGGTATTTGTGTGAGCAGATTTGAGACATCTAAAGCACTGAACTCAGTGTTCGGTGAGAGATACAGATTGCAGATATGCAATTTGAAGGGAATAGAGACCTTTACTGCAATAGCAGGAATGACAGTGGTTAGTTGAATTCTTGTAGCTGACACCCCATTCTTCATGAAAATCGCTACTCCACCACTCTCCCTACTGTCTACTAGGCAGTCGTATCTCTCGCAGAAGTATCCTCTAAGTGTAATTCGGTCATGTTGTAGAAGGTGAGTTTCTTGGAAACACATGATTAGTAGATCATGTGTGTGCGCTAGTACTCTAATATCTTCAATGCGGGACCGAATACCTCTAACATTCCACTGAATAATGTTCATAAGTGTAAAAAACAAATAAAAAAATAAATTTCGGAAACTATATAAAAATTAGTTGTACGTGATTCGGTTTTTCTTTTTTGTATTTTTTATTTTAAAGAACTACGATGCCCTAGGGTCGGGTGGTTCTTCAACCATATCCTCCAGTATATGAGGTGATGGTGGAGGAGATTTATTTGAATGGGATGCTGTAGTTGACATCCCAGAGGAGATAGTTATGTGGGTTCCCTTTATGGGGAGCTTATTAGGTGGCTTACTGCTAGCTGTGATAGTCGCTATTCGTGCCGGTACGACTTTGGGAATAGGAACTTTCGTATGTATCATACTGTTTGATTCACTAACTGCGACGGAGGACTTTTTATTCATTTTTGTCAGCTCTGAGATAGTGGCTGTAAGTGAAGCTACTTGATCAGATAGCATCTGAACAAGTTTTTTAAGCCCATTGCAGGATCCGCACTGCTGATTATTAACATTTGTAGGAATTTGTTTAGATGTAGCGGTGGCAAAAGATACGTCTGGTTTAACCAGGTTCCGTGAATTGTTTATCTTTTTATATTCTCTACGTGCAGCCGGAAAAGATAGTTTTTGCTCCGTACAGATTTTGAGAATTGCCTTTTCTTCTTTAAAAGTAGGGCAATCTCGGGAGCGGGCTGTATGTGGACCACTGCAGTTTGCACATTTTTCACTTTCTTCGCAGTTAGTGTCGTTGTGACCTTCTTTACCACATCGAGCACAGATCTCAGTTTTCGTGCAAGATGTTGTAGTGTGACCAAAGCCTTGGCATCTGAAACATCGCCGTGGGTTGGGTATGAATGGTCGTACCCGAACCGAGAGGTAACCCACTTTAATCTTTTCTGGTGGAACAGGGAGATTGAATGTTAATATAAGAGACGGTGTCGGTTCTTCTGTTCCGTTCTGCCGTTTCATTATACGTTTCACTTCAACAACATCTTGGTGGCAATGCTCATCAACTATTTCCGAGATATCTATATCTAAAAGGTCTCTACAAAAAATTACACCCCGGCTCGTATTTAACGTTTTGTGGCATTCTGCACTTATATTTATACCACCCATATTACGGGGACGTAAGATAGATCGACTCTGTTCATCGTTGAATGTTTCAACCAGAATCGATCCGTCGCGTAATTTCTTGATATTCTTCGGGGAGCCTCTTGCACCTGTTATGGTTTTGTTAATTAAGAAAGGTGAAACCTTTTGAAGGGAGCCACCTTCCTGACTATTTCTGAGAACAACGAATCTAATATTTTTATATTTCGATTCTAAGAAGTTCTCTTCAGTAGGACTTTTATCCTCGTCAGACAAAGCTGACCGATGTCTCTTCGCAAGACTTAATTTGGTGGTTTTTTCAGATGGACCACCAACCATCTTGAAATTAATTATAGGATCAGAAACTTTGGTCCCACGAGTACCGGCGAAAAATGGACCACTCCAGCGGAGCGCACGCGTACTGGAGCTAGAGCTAAATACAACTGGGTTCGCCCTGGTGCCCAGAGAACATCGTTCAAGACTCACTACGTAGAGCCATTCACCCATCGGCACGATTTGTTCCGACCTTGGGTTACGGTTGCGTTTCGTAAGATGTCGCAACACCACCTAGTGTAAATGTAAGAAATATCAGTGTAGGTTGTTGTTGTGTAATTGTGTATGTGTGTATGTTGTAATTTATGTAGTGTTCTTGGTGTAGTATATGTGTATAATGTAAAATGTTCCGCAGCTCATTGTATAGTGGGAAGGAAAGCTGCGGAGGCTAGGCCCGTGGGGACGCCAACCCCCAAAGTCTTAAAGAATAAGACTCCCCGTCGGGGAAAATTACGATATGATTAAATATTAAAAATATGAATACTGAACAAATTGAACTAGTGCGGCGGCACCCTGTAATTTATGAATTAGAAAATAAAAACTGCATGTATGTAAGTCATAAAGGGAAAATTTAGAATGAGATAGGTAACGAAAAGAAAACCGGTGCTATATTTTTATAACTAATTTAGACCAATACAGATTCGTAGGATTATTTCAAAAAAGTAATCTATTTACAGTCGCTTATAAATAACTGATTTTAAAAATGGTGTTCTTGCTACGCATGGTACATGTCTAATTTCTGAAGTAAAGTAGCTTTTAAAATTCTCTACTACATGAAAAGCATCTCGTGATGAATTTCCTCTCTGCAAAGGAAGTATCATGAAAGTTAGTTTTTCCTTGATTTGGCTTTTTCGTTTTGTTTAGTTAGTGTTTCTTACTTATCTGTAATTTTACGATATCTCTTTATAAAATTATGTAAAAAACAAATTGACAAATTATATAGTTCACGTTTTCTTGTTTGATTTAATCCGGGATTGTAAATACTGAGTTTTTGCGTCAGTAACATTTTCAACAACTCTTCTGACGCGACCCAAATGATAATTAAATGTGCTCTAATCATTTTGGTTTGACTATAGAAGATATACAAATATGCTATAAATCCTATAGTTGGGTAAATTACCACTGTCAGAGCACGGGTAATGCGAAGGCGCTGTTGTGTTTGTACAGACCTTAATTCGTTCAGTAAACTTATGAGATGGTCTTTATATTTTTAAAAATACAAGTAGTCCGTGCTTAAAATACGAGAAAGATTATCATAAAGCCTTTGTAAAAAAATTACGAAAATCAAATAATTTGTATATTTAACACTGTTTCGTAATTTGTTAAAAATAAGATGTAAGTAAAAATAAAATTTTCAAATCTTACTAAAAAATTGTTTAATTTTCGATTGGAAAAAATGTTTAATTCAAATTTTTAAATACTTGTTTAATATTAAAATGAATTTAACTAAAAAAAACATACGCATTCTAGAAAGAAGTTTAACAGCGTAAATTATTTAGGTCAATGCATTTTCCATTCTTGAAAATTAAATTACTCGAGACGTTGCGTAAGAACCAACATGAACACTAGCGAAAGATAAAAAGACGTACTTTTGTGTAAATGACTTCGTATCAATGTAGGTAAGGTACATTGTCATTTAGCATCTTTTCAAAAGAGTAATCTTGTCTTTTTTTATAGGCAATATACAATTAATTCATCATACAAAGGCAGGTATGAAGATGATGGTATAAAGGATTTTACTTTTAAAAAAAAAATTGGATAAAGTTTCAAAATTTTAAACCAAAAACAAACAAATTGTTTAAATAACCCGGAAAAATAATTTACCAACTATTTAAATAAAGTGTAAAGTAAATTATTTTTCTTTTAATAGAAAAAGAAGAAAATCATACGATTTCTAATAGATGATTTTTGTGTCCCGGAAGTAGCTAAGTAATTCCACTATTATTCAATGGCAATTTTAAAAATTAACATTATTTTTAATTGTTAAGTTCATTTGAATATTTACTTATTAGTAAATTGACTTAATACTCTTTCGTTGAAGATAAAACGTAATTTTTTATTTATTTACTTTTTTCCCTTTTTTGTTCTTAATTTCCAGTTATTACAGTTATTACTACAGGACTTACAATAATTTTTATGTTTAAACAAAGAATTATTATCTTTGCAAATTAACATGTAATTAATTTTATAAACATGTAAATAACATGACGTTAAAGATAAAATTATGTTATTCATAAAACTAAATAAGAAGTTGTAACAAAAATCATTAATTAATTTCATGGAACTTATTTAATTAATTTAAACCATTTTAATTTCTACTGCATTTATTAAATGAAGTTCAGTAAAAATTTTTGTAATCATTTTGTGAATAAACACTGAAAATGAACAATCAAAAATTTATTAGGTTACTGAAATTTTAAGTATATTTTTGGAAAAGGTTCACGAGAAAATCAGAGCAAAAACTGTAAGTACTTTCTTAAGAAAACTTATAAAAGCGAAGGAAACTACGCTATAATCTATTATAATAATATACTACTATAATATCTATTGATCTCTGAAAAACAATCGGTTTAAATGAGGTGATCACTTATAGAACATGGAAAATTCAACTTCGCCAAAGGCTGTAAGATATGACAGTTATGAGGGACGAAGAAGGTAAAGGTATTAACATCAAAGTATAGGTGAATCATTTTAATACTGTGCATGCCATTATTAAGTTTTATATAAAACTATACATCAATATGTATTAATATTCATTTTGGATTCAATTAACTCTTGAACAAATTGTTTTTTTGGAAGGATTTGTGGTAGTAATGAAAAAGTTAATCTAGTTTAAAAATATTCAATTTAAACATTATATATTCGTAAATAATATAAAAAAATAATTACAGTAAGGCAATAATTATGTCCTTGCTTTAACAGAGTGAAATAGGTTCCATTTACCTGAATATTAAGATCATTATAAAGATTCTACATTTTTCAGAATGATGTGGTTCCAATGAGTTGAAGATTACTAGACGAATATAAAAATATCTTCCGATATTAATATCCAACTAAAGTTCATTGAGGCGCTGAAGGATTTGGTTGAAAACCAATTTAAGATTTTTAGACTGTTGCTAATTGAATCTATACTGAAGTAAACCTTTATAAAATAAAATCAAAAAACTAACACATTTTTAAAAGATATATCATTAATATTACTTGTTCACTTAGTATTTCCTAATTAATAACATACAAAATATTAATTCGAATTTATATTTCGATAACCAACACACGCTTATCGATTTACGTGGTGATCCAGCCTCAAGGTTTAGTTTACACGATTAATAAAGACTAGCTTGCATCCATTCTATCTCTATATTTATATAAAACTCTTAATTTAATCCATACACAACTAACCGATCACAGTATTTTGTTGGTTATTCTTAAACAATAAACTTACATTCCATTTTAATTAATTCCACTCACATCTGCGTTTAGCTGTACCGCAGTTAAAAATGATTTAAATAATACATTGCATGAACATAGCAATCAATAACGGTAAAATGGTAAATAACTTTTATAATACTCTAAATTTTTCATATTACCTTTGCATCATACAGAGATAATCCTTTTATAATTATCTAAAAGATAAGGTCTAAAGGATAATCTATTATGTTTTCTTTTACGTACATTTATTTTTAACAAATAAATGGCATAGTCTTTTAAATTTTTTCGAAATAATTTTTATGCCTTATAAATAATATGCCTTAAAAATTTCAGTATGTCCTCATTTCGGAGGGGGAGCTGAAATCCGAGCGAAATTTTCCGCTGGGTGTAACTCGATAACAAAGCGTTTTCGGACATAAAAACTCGTATGTTTGTATGAACCTTTTCCTTATTTCAAACTTTAGAATCAGTTCCCAAATTATTTCTCTTTAATCCTGAGTCGTTTTGTATGTTTAATAACATGACACTGTATTTCTATTCCGTACTTTTTTTTTAATAATTTCAGTATTAGTAAATTTATGAAAAATATAAAATACTGAAAAGAGATGAGAGTACAATTAACATTTCAGTTTTTCACTTGCTCATTTTATTATTATTAGAACGTCATTCGTGATTTTCCAGTTCAAAGATTAATAACTAACAATCACGCAACTATGTAATATTTCTAATCTGAATGGGAACCAAATAACAAAAAGATATTGAAATCCAACTACCGTAAGTTATTACAAGTAATCTGATTACAAATTATTAAATTTCATCCCATATCGAATTGTATTACTTTCTGGAAATGATTTTAAAATTAAAGTTATGATACAATAAAAGAAACATCTGGTACAAAAAAGAAAATTTATTTAAAAGGTGAGTAATAATTGCATCAGAATTATCAAGCTTGTAAAAGAGTACGTTCCTAAAACATGAATCATAGTACTTCACCGAAGGTTACGTAACTTGAAATAAATCGATATCATAACTTATTTTTTAACAGTTTTACATTTAATGTAATGCACAGTTAAAGCACACCACCCATAAAAATATATCGACCTTTGGAATAAAACAAAGGGATTCTTTTCTTTTCTTAATGGTGTGGTAGCCAAAGTAATTATGACAATACTTAAAAAATTAAAAACAAATCGCTTTTAAAGGAATCTTTTACAATTAAAGAGGGATCATCTAAGTTCCTTCCACAATACTGGAACTGTAACAACTTTGTTATATTCATGAATCTGGTTTGAATTGCTGGTTTGCTGATATTTTCTTAAGAAAAAACAAAGTATGAGATTGTTATAATAGACACGATTAAAAATAAGGCCACAATCATCTACACGTTGATATTTTATTTAAGATAAAATAGCCATGCTAATGAAACGTAAATATCAACTTAATATCAGCTTAAACGTTAATATCAGCTTAAACGTTAATATCAGCTATAACGTAAATATCAGCTTGGAAATATCAGATTAAAAATATTTAAACGGTAATATGTAAAGTAGAAAAAATGGATTAAAATTTTACTTGGTCATGTCACATTATTAATGCAGAAATTAATAACAGCATAAAGGCAATATTTATTACAAACCGTTTTTTTTGTTTTTTTTTTTAAGGAAGTATTTATTTTAAAATTTTAATGATTATGGATTCAAAATTAAAAATAGCAATTTTTTATATGTGATAATAATATGTAGAAAAATGGGGAAAGTCTTGTCTGCTCAGGCATTACTTATGAAAAGATAATTTTGAATGAAATTCACAGGTTGATTTGGCTTCTTCATCATTCAAACTAGGGTACATAAAATTTAAAAATATCTTTCTTTTAAAATATTTCTTTTTTCCGACAATGAATACTCAGATCTAGCAATAATTTACGAAAACATATATTTTTAAAGTTTATTCTAGTTTTCTTCACATCCAGATATACTCATTGCTACTGAGAAGATTAAGAAAAATTTGGTACATTCATGTATATTTGCATTTAAAAACTTTTATATAATTTTTATTCTTTCAAACTATATTTCCTTTGCATCTCTGGCTATTACAGGATATAATGGAAGGAGAGTATTATATCGGTTAAAAAACGCAGTCAAGTATCAACGTTACCATTTTTATCAACAATATCAAACTATTCTACGAATACAAAAAAAAATAAAATCTTGGTTACCAAACTCCAGAATTCATGGATGGATATGTGTATATTTGGGGTTGGCGTATATTTTGGTTTTTTATTTTATTATTGTTACCATTTCGACCTCAAACACGCTTTTACATTTATTTCAACTAAGAAGACGAAGTGCAGAATTTGAGATTTTTTTTTTTATTTTACCCACGGAAAAATGGATGCAACGAGAAGCAATGTACAGTAGTAGAGAAAAATTCAAAATTTTACGTTATTTCATAAATCTTGTGCTGATGGAGTGGGTATTGCCTGCACGTACGTGGTTTACTAATGATTCCTGGTTTGTTGCAGGATTCTTTAGGTGTACGGTAATACAGATCATTTAATTAGGAAGGAGAGTTGGAAATAATATTGTCGGGAAATAACGAATTTTCTATCTTTTTACTGTTTTAGGAGACTGTAAATTTCATCATGCCATTACTAAACTAATCTTTATTCTTCGTTTCATTTGCCAATGGATTTCAGGAATGAATCTTGTTACTAGACTGGGATCTTAACTGTAACCAGCCTACTAGACTTTGTGTATCAAGGCATACTGTGCGCGCAGATGCTGAAACCCTCCAAGGATTGCGATTACTGTGGGGAGGAGGACACCGCGGAACACACGGTGTTCGTGTGATATCGGTTCCTGCAATATAAGTTCCCTTTCATGGTGTTTTGGTTGTAGATAGAATAAATGGCTGGATAAAAAAAGTGCGGAAAGATGTCCAACTCTTGTCAGGAATCGAATGTGAGATCAATTTAGTAACCAGTATACCGGGACGTTTATCGTTTGTTTGAAATAGTAAAGGCTTACAAAAAAAACAATTTGAAAAATGTTAGTCACGCATACAGTTTAGTCTGACATTTAATTTTAATTTTTTAATTATCGACTAAAATTTTTTTAATAATCTTATATGGATCCCTAATCGTGTGCAAAATATTTTTAATATTTATCATTGGGATTGGAAGGAACATTCTCCCATTCTTAAAATTATAATTTTTTTACTCACTCAACTTATTTTGGATTTTATTAGGACTGAAGCAGCTTTCATCTTTCACCACAATTATTGTGGGTAAATTTTAAAAAGTTAAGTAATTTAATAATTTTCCAAAAAAATCTATATTGTATAAAACATTAAAAGATTTAAATACGTTTAACGCTTTTTATTAGTTTTTTTTTTTAAAAGAAAGTAAAAAAAAATATTAAAATTAAAAAAGTACTAGTTAAGCACCCGGCTTTGCGCGGTCCCACGAAAATTTATTAGTCATTAAATCTACACTTCTGACTTGAAATTTAGAGCAACGAATACGAGTACAAAGGTTTAATGGATCGGCAGTTATAGATAATGCAACTTAAGAAAAAACAGATGAGAAATGTGAAAATTTCTCATGCGTTTGAGTGAAATTTAAATGTCACTCTTCAAATTTACTCCAATGACTCAAACAAGGGTTTGTCCCTGAAATTATTTTATTTTAGCCTTCATCGTAAAACTTTTAAAGATATGACTTAAAAGCTAAACCATCCCAAAGGCACGGTGAATCCAGGCTTCTTAATAATACAATGGGACAGAGACTTTTTAATTTTTGTATGTGTGATGGAATGTCGTCAGTTCTTGAGAATTTAAAAAGTTAATAAGAAAATAGATAGAATCCTCTTTATTTAAATGGGTATCAATAGATTTATACACAACTTCCTCATCACAATTAACTTGTTCTAAAATCAAGTTAATAATAAAATTTACACTATACTTTTTTGTTATAAGTTTTTTTTCTCGAAAAACCACTTGTTAATTTAGATTTAACGTCTTAAATCTTTTTTAATTTATTTTGAATAAGATAAATTAAATTTTCAATCATATTCTGCTTATGAAGTAAGTTAATAAATCTACACTTTCGTACTTATATATGTATTCTCCTACTGAGAGCTATAATTAAGAAAAATTAAACTTCCGTATGAAAAATTAGATTTTATTAACCTCATTCATGTTTGTTATAAAGGAAAATATGTTAACATGAGATCATAAGTAGAAAGACTTTAGGCAAGCGTATAATAAATATTTGTTTACCAGTTAAAAGTGACTCGTGAAATATAATATAATCATTAAGTTCAGTATTACAGTATGAGGTTTCAGGGAGAAATTCTTTATCTTTAATGTCACCGTCGTTGACAATGTGTAACTGATGACAGATCAAAATGGGACAGTGATTTTAACTTTATTTGTATTTTTCTCGATGCTTCATAATAAATTTCATCGCAGAAAATAGCTGGGCGGCCGGGAAACTGTTTTAGTAAATTTCTTTCATAGTCCTCGAATAGATTATCTTTATACTTCTCGTATAAATTTTTGGATTGGGAATTTTGCAGATTAATAGCAATATGACAAAAAGATTTCTTAATATAGAGATTCTACAAATTGTAGCCTCATTGAGATGTTATCCGAGTGCTTATCGTTTTGTAGATTTGAAATAGAATTAATTTCGAATGAATCCTTAAACTTTTTCATGCATCTGGCAGCATCGGAGTTTCAGAGAATTTTACTTTTCCATTGCAACAAATAAAAACTGGAATTTTTCTATCTTTTGCTCTTAATAATGAATACATATTACTTCAAACTGTCCTTAATTTTATAATTTGTCATTTTGATACTTATGTGGATTATAACAATATGCGAGCATTTCCTTTGTCTTCCAGTCCTTTGTCTTTGTCGGATGTGTTGTGAGTTCATCGTATTTGAGATTATTATTGGATTGTTCATTATTTGAATCCTACTCAGAATTACAATCGTTTGAAATTCATTTTTCCCTATATCTAACAATTAATTATTTTCGCTTTTAATTAAGTTTTTTAGCATTATTTCGTTTTTAAGGGCAGACAGGCCAGGTTTTACTTTGCTACGCGAAACAGTTGCAAATGTAATTGGGGTTGAAGCCGTTAAAGAATTACTTTCTAAACTTCGAGCCAAATGAAGCCTAAAACTGCTTGTTTGACATACAATATTCATATCAATGAGACAACTTTCACTGGATGGATTTCTATTCAAAACCAAAGGTTTAGCTGGAGCAGTTGCGAAAACGGAACGTGATTACCAACCGGCTGATGTATTAGATTTTTGAAAACAATATTCATACTTTGGGATATAAAATGTTATTGATTCTAGGTCGGTTTGCACTAAGAGATCTTTTAAATCTGTTAAATACCTCAACTGTTTTTGTCGCATGATGATAGAAAATGAAATTCAATAGCCACATTTCCTTCTTCGATATAAGGTTTATGATTCAAATAATTTATTATTCATAATCATAATTCATCATAAATTTTACAAATAATTTTAACTTGTCATAAACTGATCCTAGTGTTTCAATCAGTTGAACACAACGGTTAGTTTATCAGTTTAACAGAACATTTTTAGAGAAAACGCGATTTGTGATCCAGTATTATTTAAAAATCAATTTTAAGTAGAGTCATGTGGTAATTATTTTCGCTTATATTAGGAAACAAATTGTATTTATTTGTAGAGTTGTCACTTATTTAAAATATAAAGCAAAAATAAGGAGATAATAAACAAAGTCATTTCAAGGTGGAAATGAACAACCATAGCCAGAAGCTCGAGTACGGAAGTAGTATAAGAGAAGAAAAGAAATTTGTTAGGTTAGAATTTATTTAAAAACAGAATAACAAAAAATACAAGGTATATTTTTTTTTTTTTTTTTTTGTCTTCAGTCATTTGACTGGTTTGATGCAGCTCTCCAAGATTCCCTATCTAGTGCTAGTCGTTTCATTTCAGTATACCCTCTACATCCTACATCCCCAACAATTTGTTTTACATACTCCAAACGTGGCCTGCCTACACAATTTTTCCCTTCTACCTGTCCTTCCAATATTAAAGCGACTATTCCAGGATGCCTTAGTATGTGGCCTATAAGTCTGTCTCTTCTTTTAACTATATTTTTCCAAATGCTTCTTTCTTCATCTATTTGCCGCAATACCTCTTCATTTGTCACTTTATCCACCCATCTGATTTTTAACATTCTCCTATAGCACCACATTTCTAAAGCTTCTAATCTTTTCTTCTCAGATACTCCGATTGTCCAAGTTTCACTTTCATATAAAGCGACACTCCAAACATACACTTTCAAAAATCTTTTCCTGACATTTAAATTCATTTTTGATGTAAACAAATTATATTTCTTACTGAAGGCTCGTTTAGCTTGTGCTATTCGGCATTTTATATCGCTCCTGCTTCGTCCATCTTTAGTAATTTTACTTCCCAAATAACAAAATTCTTCTACCTCCATAATATTTTCTCCTCCTATTTTCACATTCAGTGGTCCATCTTTGTTATTTCTACTACATTTCATTACTTTTGTTTTGTTCTTGTTTATTTTCATGCGATAGTTCTTGCGTAGCACTTCATCTATGCCATTCATTGTTTCTTCTAAATCCTTTTTACTCTCGGCTAGAATTACTATATCATCAGCAAATCGTAGCATCTTTATCTTTTCACCTTGTACTGTTACTCCGAATCGAAATTGTTCTTTAACATCATTAACTGCTAGTTCCATGTAAAGATTAAAAAGTAACGGAGATAGGGAACATCCTTGTCGGACTCCCTTTCTTATTAGGGCTTCTTTCTTATGTTCTTCAATTGTTATTGTTGCTGTTTGGTTCCTGTACATGTTAGCAATTGTTCTTCTATCTCTGTATTTGAACCCTAATTTTTTTAAAATGCTGAACATTTTATTCCAGTCTACGTTATCGAAAGCCTTTTCTAGGTCTATAAACGCCAAGTATGTTGGTTTGTTTTTCTTTAATCTTCCTTCTACTATTAATCTGAGGCCTAAAATTGCTTCCCTTGTCCCTATACTTTTCCTGAAACCAAATTGGTCTTCTCCTAACACTTCTTCCACTCTCCTCTCAATTCTTCTGTATAAAATTCTAGTTAAGATTTTTGATGCATGACTAGTTAAACTAATTGTTCTGTATTCTTCACATTTATCTGCCCCTGCTTTCTTTGGTATCATAACTATAACACTTTTTTTGAAGTCTGATGGAAATTCCCCATTTTCATAAATATTACACACCAGTTTGTATAATCTATCAATCGCTTCCTCACCTGCACTGCGCAGTAATTCTACAGGTATTCCGTCTATTCCAGGAGCCTTTCTGCAATTTAAATCTTTTAATGCTCTCTTAAATTCAGATCTCAGTATTGTTTCTCCCATTTCATCCTCCTCAACTTCTTCTTCTTCCTCTATAACACCATTTTCTAATTCATTTCCTCCGTATAACTCTTCAATATATTCCACTCATCTATCGACTTTACCTTTCGTATTATATATTGGTGTACCATCTTTGTTTAACACATTATTAGATTTCAATTTATGTACCCCAAAATTTTCCTTAACTTTCCTGTATGCTCCGTCTATTTTACCAATGTTCATTTCTCTTTCCACTTCTGAACACTTTTCTTTAATCCACTCTTCTTTCACCAGTTTGCACTTCCTGTTTATAGCATTTCTTAATTTCCGATAGTTCCTTTTACTTTCTTCATCACTAGCATTCTTATATTTTCTACGTTCATCCATCAGCTGCAATATATCGTCTGAAACCCAAGGTTTTCTACCGGTTCTCTTTATTCCGCCTAAGTTTGCTTCTGCTGATTTAAGAATTTCCTTTTTAACATTCTCCCATTCTTCTTCTACATTTTCTACCTTATCTTTTTTACTCAGACCTCTTGCGATGTCCTCTTCAAAAATCTTTTTTACCTCCTCTTCCTCAAGCTTCTCTAAATTCCACCGATTCATCTGACACCTTTTCTTCAGGTTTTTAAACCCCAATCTACATTTCATTATCACCAAATTATGGTCGCTATCAATGACTGCTCCAGGATAAGTTTTGCAGTCAACGAGTTGATTTCTAAATCTTTGCTTAACCATGATATAATCTATCTGATACCTTCCAGTATCGCCTGGCTTTTTCCAAGTGTATATTCTTCTATTATGATTTTTAAATTGGGTGTTGGCAATTACTAAATTATACTTCGTGCAAAATTCTATAAGTCGGTCCCCTCTTTCATTCCTTTTGCCCAGCCCGTATTCACCCACTATATTTCCTTCCTTGCCTTTTCCAATGCTTGCATTCCAATCTCCAACTATTATTAAATTTTCATCTCCTTTTACGTGTTTAATTGCTTCATCAATCTCTTCGTATACACACTCTACCTCATCATCATCATGGGCGCTTGTAGGCATATAGACGTTAACAATCGTTGTCGGTTTAGGTTTTGATTTTATCCTTATTACAATGGTAAAAAGGTATATATATATATATATATATATATATTTCGGTAGAGTCGAGAATAAGGAATTGTTCCGTTCCACTTTTAGTCGTCTCGTGCTGCTACCTAGCGAGGGCTAGAGCTTCTCGGCAAGCTCTGATCATTCGATGTTCTACGTCATGATGCCGCAAGGAGCGGTCATGATCGTATAAGTAACCTGTATTCATTCGGCGCCCGAATCCTGCAAAAAGCAGTCGTCGTTTTCATTTCGTCCGGATGGACAATTAGTGTTACTAGTAGTGTACTTGATAATGTTCAAGTCTAGATATTATTATGAGATTTTATAAGAAAAATTTTGTAGGCGATTTTTTTTAAACAAAATTTTAATTTTATTTCAAAATATGATAGAACGGGAAAACCTCAAAAGTGCCAAGGAATTTCTAAAGGCAGACATAAAACCAGAAAAGACAAGTAAAACAATAAAGTCCTGTCAGACCTCGTCGGGTGACTCGGACGTGAAACTAAAAAATCTGAGTTCCAGACTATCCACCAGAAGACCGACAAAGGGTAAAAAGAAAACAGAGGCAAACAATACCAAATCAAAGAAAAAATCAGGGAAGGTGACACGCAGAGAAGAGAAATACACGGTCTCTCAAGCATCATCATCAGACGAGGATCAACTCGATGTGCCGGACAGATGGGACGTTGACATGGAGTGTACGGCAACTAGCTCCAAAACAAACCTAAAGAGACAGAAGAAATCATCGTCGCCGACAGTACTGTCCTCCGCTGTAAAACGGATACACATCTCCGAACAGACACAGGGATACAAAACCGGGAAAGACTGTGAAGAGAAAACGGACAAAAGACAGAAACTGATAACAGAGGACTTTATGAAAATGCTAAGGGAGCTCTGTTCAGAGGCTGAAAACCTTGACTCCCTTCTACAACTTCATAACATCATTAATGTTATGAGTAAAACGGCCTTACTGACTACAGCCCACCGAGTGAAAGACTTTATATCGACAGGGAGACTTGATCAAATCATACTGAAGATGAGAAAGGAGAATAATAAGGACGTGGCAACGCAGGCATCAGCCAAACATAGCGACAGCTACAGTGACATAATGCAAAGGTCTCTTAATGAGGAAGAGTTACTCGAGGCGGTTAGCTCACACTGGCCAAGTCATGTAATGGCACAGATTGAGCAAGTCAGCAAGCCAGTAACAGGGAGTGCAAACATATGCCGCTTTGATGACATGTCTAGGAAGAGGACGCAAGAGGACAAGCAAAACATATACCCGGAGGTTACTGCAGGCGACGTAGTGGAGTGCAGCGCCAAATTATTCGGGAGATCAAACTGCCCGTCGAGCAATAGGCAATTCTCCATAAACTACGATACTACACAAGGTGAAACGGAAATGTTGCGTATGATGTTGGCAGCGATAATGAAGATTAAGGGAGAATCAATGCAGCCGGTATTCATACCGGCTGCATTAGTGAAAGGCTAGGCCAGTTTGTGGATAGGATGATACTGTATGTCTTTGGAAGACAAGGAAAACGTGTCAAAAAGGTGAGGCTGACGACTGACAAGTTACGAGGGAGGAACCCACCGAACACAGACCACTCCACCCCTGGAGTAGTTTTTTTTTTTTTTTTTTTTTTTTTTGGGCGAAAAACGAATGGTCGTTATCATCGCCCGGAGAATCGATAAATAAATAAAAGTAATTAAAACTTAAAACTACTATCACAGGAAATCAAATCCGGAATGGGTGTAAAAGGCCCATTCTCGGATAACAAAAATACTAACATGTAACTTAGAACTAACTACTATGTTAAAAAACTATCATATTAAAACTAAATAAAACTTAAAATTAAAGAAGGAGATAAAACTTACAACTAATATCACAAAAATCTTACAACTAATATCACAGTCAGTCTTTAAAATATTAAAAAATAACTTATAAAATTTAACAAATTCCGATAAGGAGTGTAAAAGGCTCCTAATCGGATAAAAATATCAACCATTCAGAGAAAAAAAAAAAATAATAAAAAAATAAACTTATTAAAAAACTAAAAGTATTAAAAAATATAAGCAACAGTATTAAATTTTTTGTGTTAACCCTATACTACGTAAAAACATAAACATCCGGTTTAAAACCTCCTTATCGTCACGCAAGATACCACGGATGTTACTAGGTAATTTAAATTTACGACGCAATGCCGCATAACATATGCAGTCCACGAGTATGTGGCGCACAGTCACGCGGCAGTTGCATCTTGCGCATAAAGGTGGTTGTCCTCTTGTAAAGAGGTACTCGTGTGTGACTCTCGTGTGTCCTATCCGCAATCGACAGAGAACTACTTCCTCACGCCGGGGTTTTCTGTATGAGGAGTTCCATGGTAACACAGAATCTTTAATGTGACGGAGTTTATTATCAACAGTAGCTGTCCAATCACCCTGCCACCTTGTTCTTAATAATTGTTTTACATAGTTAATGAAATCAGAAGTAGCAACTCGGGTGGTGAAAGGAGGCTGGTTACATGCTTCTTTGGCAGCGGAATCTGCATGTTCATTACCTGGAATCCCTACGTGGCTAGGGACCCAGCAAAAACTTAATTCTGTGTTGCGATTATTCAACTCAGCGATTGCGTTGTAAATTTCAATGACGATAGGATGTTTGGAATAAAAGTATTTTAAGGCTTGGAGAGCACTACACGAGTCACTGCAAATAAGAATTTTTCTATATTTAGGGTTAATGATGTTTAGAGCCTTATTTATAGCGTATAGTTCAGCGGTAAACATACTCGTAATACCGGGTAGACCAAACATATAAGTTCTCTCATTAACAACAAATGCACATCCAACTGTATCATTTTGTTTCGATCCATCAGTGTATACAACCGCGTCTGGTTTCATCTTGGAGAGAACACACTGAAACATTTGCTGAAAGACAATAGATGGTGTTGATTGTTTATTGTATGTGGTCAGGTCAAAATTAAAATTTATAAGGTTTATTCTCCACGGAGGATATGAGCAAGGATATATAGGAAAGAATGACGGTTTGTTAACATTTATATGCTGCAGCAGACGCCAGGTACGGATACCTACCGGTGCAGTACGACGTGGATGGTCCTCATACTTTCTTAGATTAGGATTTCCAAAGACCGACTCAAGAGCCGGGTGATTCGGTTGTCCTCTGAGACGAGCAAAATACGATAATAAAAGCTGGTCTCGTCTATCCCAAAGTGATGGTTCACCACAGTCTACCAGTAAGCTTGCAACAGGACTAGATCTAAACGCGCCTGTGGCAAGCCGAAGGAAAGCATGATGTACACTATCCAGCATTTTAAGCACGGTTTGACGAGCTGATGAGTAGGCCACACAACCGTAATCTAAACGGGAGCGAACAAAGGAATAGTAAAAACGTATCATACATGATCTATCGGCTCCCCAGTTGGTGTTAGTAAGGACTCGCATCATATCTAGAATTTTGGAACATTTTGTTTTCAATTCTTTTAAATGTTTGACCCAAGTAAGACGGCTATCAAAAATTAAACCTAAAAACTTAACGTAATTAGAGATAGTAATAGTCATCCGTTCAGAAAAATTTGCGGAATAGAAGGGTTTCGTAGCCGAGAAAAAACTACACATTTTGTTTTTTCGGATGAAAATGTGAAACCAGTAATCCTGGACCAAGCTTCAAGGTGATATATAGTGTTCTGCAGTAGTCTCTCTGCTGTAGGTGCCGAACGGCTTGCAATGTAGATAGCAAAGTCGTCAGCAAATAGAGAGCATGAGACAGGAGCCTGAACACATTTGGTAATATCATTTATGGCTACAGAAAATAAGGTGGCACTTAATACACTACCTTGTGGCACTCCATTCTCTAAGATGACACTATCTGAGAGCGAATCATCCACACGAACACGAGCCGTTCGGTGATTTAAGAATCCCCGGATAAAAGCAAGCATATTGCCCTTGATTCCCCATTTTTTGAGAGTGTTAAGGATACCACGTTGCCAGGCTGTGTCATACGCCTTTTTTATATCAATGAAGATAGCGACGAGGTGTTGCCGATTGAGGAAAGCGTTTTGTATGGCTGTTTCTAGTGACACTAAATGGTCAATGGAAGATCGTCCTTGTCAAAAACCACACTGTTCTGGAGATAGAAAGCCATGTTTCTCCGAGTACCATGTAAGTCTGCGGTTTACCATTCTCTCCATTATTTTACACAACACGCTTGTTAATGAAATAGGGCGATAGCTTGAGGGGTTCGTCTGGTCTTTACCAGGTTTTAGTACTGGTATAATAAATGTTTCTGACCAGCTGGGTGGGAAGACTTGTTCGGAGAATAAACCGTTGAAAATATTCAAAAGTTGTTGTAGTGCCGAATTAGGAAGGTGTGAAAGCATGGAAAGGCGAATGTTGTCCGGTCCAGGGGAAGGGTCCCGTGAATTTTTAAGTGCATGTAACAATTCTTTAAATACGAATGGAGTGTTTAATTCACCAACCGAATCACCAATGTTTAACGACAACACCTCCATTTGTATCTTGTACCGTTGAAAATCGTTATTATATGATGAGGTGAGAGACACCGAGCGGAAAGATTTTGCTAGACTATTTGCCACTTCCGAGGATGATGAAAGGAGTTCTCCTTCATCAATAAGACCAAGAATAGATTGTTTCGGTGATCCGAAGATTGCACGAATTTTCTTTCATACAGTAGACGTGGAAGTAGTGCGTGAGATAGTGCTCACGTATTTCGTCCATGAATTCCTCTTAGCGTCCAAGAATACTCGACGGCACACCGCTCTAGCCCTGCGGTATAAATTTAGATGTTCTGTTGTGGGCCTACGATTAAATTTACGTAGTGCCTGCCGTCGATTCCTAATAGCATTTTTGCATTCATCGTTCCACCATGGAACGAAAGGACGTCTAGGATTACCCGATGGTTGTGGGATATATCTGTTGGCATTCTTAAGTATCATGGACGTAAAAGAAGAATATTGATCGAGGATGTTCGCTCCATCGTCATACTGAGATTGGAATGGTTTACAGTATCCGTTCCAATCTGCCTTTTCAACAATCCATCTCCGTGGCATTCTTTTAATCTCGCAGTCTACACCGAAACTAATAATAATTGGTCTATGATCACTGCCATGATAGTCATCACAAATCGACCAATTAAAATGAGGGAGTACATTCGGTGAGCATATGGAAAGATCAAGGTTAGATACAGCACCAGTTGATAAGGACATAAATGTGTGTGATCCATTATTCAGTAGGCAAAGGTCAAAATCTTGTCTCAATCTGTTTATCATATTTCCTCGAGAGGAGCAGAAGGTTGAGCCCCAGGAAATATGATGGGCATTGAAGTCTCCTACTATTAACGATGGAGATGGTATTTGTGTAAGGAGATTTGAGACATCTAAAGCACTGAACACAGTGTTCGGTGAGAGATACAGATTGCAGATATGCAATTTGAAGGGAATAGTGACCTTTACTGCAACAGCAGGAATGACAGTGGTTAGTTGAATTCTTGTAGCTGACACCCCATTCTTCATGAAAATCGCTACTCCACCACTCTCCCTACTGTCTACTAGGCAGTCGTATCTCTCGCAGAAGTATCCTCTAAGTGTAATTCGGTCATGTAGAAGGTGAGTTTCCTGGAAACACATGATTAGTGGATCATGTGTGTGCGCCAGTACTCTAATATCTTCAATGCGGGACCGAACACCTCTAACATTCCACTGAATAATGTTCATAAGTGTAAAAAACAAATAAAAAAATAAATTTCGGAAACTATATAAAAATTAGTTGTATGTGATTCGGTTTTTCTTTTTTGTATTTTTTATTTTAAAGAACTCCGATGCCCTAGGGTCGGGTGGTTCTTCAACCATATCCTCCAGTATATGAGGTGATGGTGGAGGAGATTTATTTCAATGGGATGCTGTAGTTGACATCCCAGAAGAGATAGTTATGTGGGTTCCCTTTATGGGGAGCTTATTATGTGGCTTACTGCCAGCTGTGACAGTCGCTATTCGTGGCGGTACGACTTTGGGAAAAGGAACTTTCGTATGTATCATACTGTTTGATTCACTAGCTGCGACGTAGGACTTTTTATTCATTTTTGTCAGCTCTGAGATAGTGGCTGTAAGTGAAGCTACTTGATCAGATAGCATCTGAACAAGTTTTTTAAGCTCATTGCAGGATCCGCACTGCTGATTATTAGCATTTGTAGGAATTTGTTTAGTTGTAGCGGTGGCAAAAGATACGTCTGGTTTAACCAGGTTCCGTGAGTTGTTTATCTTTTTATATTCTCTACGTGCAGCCGGAAAAGATAGTTTTTGCTCCGTACAGATTTTGAGAATTGCCTTTTCTTCTTTAAAAGTTGGGCAATCTCGGGAGCGGGCTGTATGTGGACCACTGCAGTTTGCACATTTTTCACTTTCTTTGCAGTTAGTGTCGTTGTGACCTTCTTTACCACATCGAGCACAGATCTCAGTTTTCGTGCAAGATGTTGTAGTATGACCAAAACCTTGGCATCTGAAACATCGCCGTGGGTTGGGTATGAATGGTCGTACCCGAACCGAGAGGTAACCCACTTTAATCTTATCTGGTGGAACAGGGAGATTGAATGTTAATATAAGAGACGGTGTCGGTTCTTCTGTTCCGTTCTGCCGTCTCATTATACGCTTCACCTCAACAACATCTTGGTGGCAAAGCTCATCAACTATTTCCGAGATATCTATATCTAGAAGGTCTCTACAAAAAATTACACCCCGGCTCGTATTTAACGTTTTGTGGCATTCTGTACTTATATTTATACCACCCATATTACGGAGACGTAAGATAGATCGACTCTGTTCATCGTTGAATGTTTCAACCAGAATCGATCCGTCGCGTAATTTCCTGATATTCTTCGGGGAGCCACTTGCACCTGTTAGAGTTTTATTTATAAGGAAAGGTGAAACCTTTTGGAGGGAGCCACCTTCCTGACTATTTCGGAGAACAATGAATCGAATATTTTTAGTGTTCAAGTCTAAAGATTTGTAGTTCTCTTCCATAGGACTTTTATCCTCGTCAGACAAAGCTGACCAAGGTCTCTTCGCAAGACATAATTTGGTGGTTTTTTCAGACGGACCACCAACCATCATTGTATTTATTGTAGGAACTGAAATTTTGGTCCCACGAGTACCGGCGAAAAATGGACCACTCCAGCAGAGCGCACGCGTACTGGAGCTAGAGCTAAGTACAACTGGGTTCGCCCTGGTGCCCAGAGGACATCGTTCAACGACTCACTACGTAGAGCCATTCACCCATCGGCACGATTTGTTCCCACCTTGGGTTACGGTTGCGTTTCGTAAGATGTCACAGATGGCAACACCACCGAGTGTTAATGTAAGAAATATCAGTGTAGGATGTTGTTGTGTAATTGTGTAAGTGTGTATGTTGTAATTTATGTAGTGTTCTTGGTGTAGAATATGTGTATAATGTAAAGTGTTCTGCAGCTCACTGTATAGTGGGAAGAATAGCTGCAGAGGCTAGGCCCGTGGGGACGCCAACCCCCAAAGTCTTAAACAATAAGACTCCCCGTCGGGGTCCCTGCAGTAGTGGGAAGTGGAACGGTAGTATTCAAAGCTACACGAAAGTCGTACGCTGACCTACTAAGGGCAGTTAAACAATCGGCGATCAAAGAGGAAGTCGGAGAAGTTCTCTCCCTTCGCAAAGGAGCAGGAGAAAAATTACAAATACGGGTGCAAAGCATCGACAAAGCAGCCACACTTTGAACAGTCCTGGAGGAAAAGATATCAGAGGCTCAAGTGGATGTCCGGACGAGAGGAAGACGAACTATCGTTCGTCTCCCTGAGGGTGTTACTCAAGTAGCATTTGTAGATGATCTTGCTCTGGTGGTAACGGCGAAGACAGTTGACGAAATAGCGACGTCAGCGACTGAAGCCATCAGGAGAGTTCAAGAGTGGCTGACAAACAAGGGGCTGGCTCTTTCCGGGGATAAAACAACTTTTGTTTGTCTAGCAGGTAGACATCCATTCCCAGCCATCCCAGTGAAGATAGGCGGAACACTAGTCTCACAGGTGAAAACAGCCAAATACCTAGGCATTTGGCTGGACCACAGGAGGTCCTTCGCAGTTCACGTAAAGAAGAAAGCTGGAGAGACGGTACGAGCACTCAGCAGGCTGCTGGAAAACGTCACTGGCCCAGAACCTGTAAAAAGAGGTTGTATGGGTACGTTATAAACTCTATACTTCTGTATGGAGTTTCAGTGTGGGGGAATTTCCTGGAATTCGGAAACCATCGCCGCAGAATGGAAGGGGTGCAACGGAGGATAGCACTGCGCATCATTTCTGCTTACCCGTCGGTTTCTACCGACGCAGCCCTAGTGTTAGTAGGCATTCCCCCTTCACCCTGATTGCTCGCATGTGGAAGAGAGTGGAGGAAGGGGAAGACTGGATAGTGGCGCGTAGACGGCTGTTCCAGGAGTGGCAGAAACGGTGGGACCAATCGATGACTGGAAGATGGACCCACCAATTAATAAGAGAGGTCGAACCATGGTTCAACCGCAAATTCGGGGACTTGAACTACTGGTTGACCCAACTACTGACGGGCCATGGCGTGTTCCGAACTTACCTCCATGGTAGGAGAAGAGCAGATGACGAACTATATCGATACTGTGGAGAGACCGATACCCCAGAGCACGTCATGTTCGAATGTAGACACTGGGAAGGTGAACGGCGCAGATGCGTCAACGTCACAGGACCTATAACAACTGACACGATAATACAGGTGATGTTAAGCAACAGAGATAAATTTAGCACTGTGGTGAGATACGCATCACATATGTTCACAATCAAAAACAGAGAGGACGGAATGACAAGAGACGAGGAATAACCTCCATAAAACAACGTCAATGTCAACAGACTAATGATAAATGGGAGGTTACTCCAGAAAAACATTCCGTTAACCATTCAGTAAACCATGTTAAAACTGTATGTTTATATGTGTAAACTGAGTAATTGAGTCATGAAATATGTCTATATATCTTCTATTGAATGCAGATAACTGTTTGTAGAAAAATTGTATTTTGTATGATAAATCATGATAATGCCTATATATTCCATAATGGTTGTGACACAGATAAAAGTAACAGGAAAAAACCATGTTTATCTGTACTGTATTTCCTTGTAAAGAATGTGTAATAGTTGGACCTGGCCACTTCACTCTAGGAGGCAACCAACGGAACAGAGAACTGACCTGTAAAATACACTACTGGTGGATGGGAAGACCATCCACCAGTGGAGGGGTCAATGGAGAGGTGGAGGGGGTCAGCCCTCTGCGGAGCCATCACTTGTCTGCACCTGAGCGGATGAGTGCTGGTGATGAGGCACGGGGACTCTTGACCCCCTGAACTCAAAAGTCACCCTCGAGGTTGTGTAATGCTAGACTGTTGATCCGGTTTCAGGTGGCGAGATACGGTGAAATAGGAGTTTTAGTCGGTAGGGTACGGGCATACATAGGTTCTGATAACAACATCTAGCCGAACCTGTACGAGTCCGACTCTCCCCCACTTTGTGGGGGGTATGTAAATGGTATTTCTCCGCAATACTGTTAAAAAAAAAACAAAGTCTAGTTTTGTTAGCATCTATTATTGTCAATTTAGTTTGTCATGTTAGTTATTATGTCAAGAGTGTAACGACATATTAAACATAACAATTCAATGGCAAAAAGGAATTGTTTTATTTCATCATCATCAGTCTATACTCGCTCTAAAATCTACCAGAAATAAAAAGAAAAAAATTGCAACGCCAGTATAGAAATATAAAAGTTGAAAAGTCAAGTCAGTTGTTTTTAATAACCAAGAACTTTTACATTATTTTTACTAATATGTAAAAATATTAAAGGCAAATATAGTATTGATAAATGCTATTTTAATATATTGTGCTTCAAAATATTGTTATACAAATACAAATCACAAATAATGAAACGGAAAAACTAATGACGCAGCACTGATACCTACGATAAGACTTCAAACAAGCTACGCTATCTGGCGGATATATGGTTAACTGAATCTCACGTCGTACAGATACGTTTAATGGTAATCAGTACGTCCGTATAAGGCATCCGTCTTTATTTATGCCTAACATTCAAATTAAATCTTAAACATTCTAAATTATTATTTAGAATGTTAAATCTAAATTATTATATTTTTATTATAAATAATTAATCTAATTCAAATTATTATTTTTTTTAAATATAGAGGTTAGGACCGTCTTCTTAAAAAGACCTTTAAGATGATGTAATTCACTTGTTAGAGAAAAATGCGGGTAATAAAAAATATGTGTTTTCAAACTATCACTTTAAAATTATATAACAAAATAGATTTTATCAAAATGGTAAAAATGGTAAATTTTAAATTTCATCATGGAGAAGAAACAAATTCTGAGTTTTGTGCAAATACCAAATTTGATCAAAACTGTTGTGATCCTTTTCTGGTTTATAAACATGTGCTTTTTTCTTCAGTTTGTTTTTCAGAATCAATTTTGAATGATTTTTTCTTTTTTTTTATAAACGTAATTAACCGGAAGAAATAGTTAAGATAGTTTGAATGTTTACATCGACTGAACAAGATATAGAGATATTGTAGAAATACAAGGTAACTAAGTGTGAATAAGAGGGTGACCATGAAAACGGTTGATGGATGAAGAGGAAGTAGATAAAAGATGTGACCTTGGTAAGGATCTAAGGGGGTCCTTTCTTCAGAGGGAAATATGGAGGCATGCTGTTGACGGCCCAACTCGTAATATTATGAAGCAGGGAAACAGCTGAAGGAGAATAATTTCATGGGATTCAATTTAAATCTTATAAATCACATCATCATATTAAGAACCCCATATAATATTAACTTATTCGATTTTATGGCTAATCTACAAACATAATAACGCTAAGAAGCTTTTAATAAACAATAATCATTTTTTATAACATTTTCAAGGACGTTTATTGATAAAATTCTAAAAATATTGGTTTAACTAATAAGAAAAAAGATAAGCCTAACGTAAGAATGATTATCGTAATAATTTGTTCATCAATAAGTTCCTGCCTTCGTTTCGCATGTATTTTATGTACGAACGACATAGCCAGATAAGTGAAATTTTCTGAAAGAGGTTAGAAACAGTAATAATTGGCCTTGATTTACATTTAGGTTATGTTGTAATAAATAACTTTAAAGAAAATGTATCCCATCTACTTGGGAACCGTGGCGAAGCCGAATGTACGGCTAATTTTAAGTTTATTTATTCCATATTCATGCTAAACAATTTTTTTCAATGTATTGATGGATAGAATAATTTATCATATTTTTCTGTAATATTAAACGCTGCTATTCAGTTTATTTTGAATAAAACTTAAGTGAATTATTAATAGTAAGAGATAAATATTTTAAATTAATTACTTCTCATAAATTGTTTAAATTGATTATTAAAAATAATCAATTTAATTTCCATTTTTATAGCATAAATTCCATCATTTATTTTTAAAGTGAGATCTCGGAAGTACTGGATATTTATCAGGAGTATTATACAAATGAGGTAGATGGGATGAAATGACAAATGAATACGTGCCAAATTTATAACGGGAATGAACTAAGTATACGCTATGTATAATCCAGTTTTTCTGTTTTATTATAAGTGTTATTCTACTTATTACTGTCAAGTGTTGAGTTCTTATTACAAATAATTTTCTCTTTCTTTATACGCATTTTAAAATTTTCAGTAACAATGATTAAAATATGGTAATAAACTTATTTCGTTTCATCATTTTTAAACCCATTCTTAAATAAAATTTCTATCGGTTTATAAACCTACTACTAACGAACTTAAAAAATTGACTAAAAATGAGATGAAAAATAGTATTTTCAATTTTTTTTTAATTTAAATTTTTAAGGGTGGCTCCAATTTAAGAAATAACAACTGACAAACCCTTAACTTAGTTCTACTTCTAAAATTAAAATTTAAAGAATACTATGGAGTATTAATTTAAACCGACCAATTTATTTAATTTTATTTAAAATATGGCTAAATATCACCCGCCGTTTACAGTAAACACAAAAGAGATAAACTAGAGTCTTGCAAAAATAAATAAGTGAATAATAAAAAAAACAACAATGATGTTAAAAAACTAACTACTTACGAAAGTAAGTTAACTGTCTGAAATGTACTGTCATTATTTTTTACGTAAATTATCAAAAAAAGACAATCATAAAATTTTGACTGAAATTACTTTAAGCATCAAAATTGCAGAAAGCGACAAACCTATAAAAATTATCTTCAAATACGTGACTAATATGTTTTATTTTTAAAAAAATGCTTTACGATTATGAAAGGTGTTCTCCAGACGACAAAATAAAAGATTTCCGTAAAAAATAGAAAAATAATCAAAATCAAAATATGTAGTGAAAAATACGAACTGACATTTCATTAAAAGAAACAAATAAAAAGATGATACTCGTACACGTAAATTTAAAAGTCAACTGAGCCTCCTTCTTTTTTTTTAGATTTTTATAAAACGTTCACATATTTCAAACGTTCAAGACTCATGTTTATTAAAACTTGATTCAACTCAATTCGATTAATATATGTTTACAAGTTCATCGGTTATGTTTCATTAGTTAAAAATAACAGATAATTTCTTAGATTTCTAATCTAAGAAATTACGAATAATTTCTTAGATTAGGTTTTAGATATATTTGGTTACTCGAATGAACCGAAATTAAACAAAATTCAAATTTCATTGAAGATCAATATTGTACTTTCTGATCTTTACAAAGATGGAAAATAATATTAAATTTAGATCAATTTTTTTTAAATACAATTTAAAAACAATAAAAGTTTTGAACGATAAGTTGTACTTTCTTTTGGGGTTGTTTTAATTCAATTATACTTTTCTTTTTCCTGTTTAGCCTCCGGTAATTACCGTTCAGATAATACTTCAGAGGATGAATGAGGATGATATGTATGAGTGTAAATGAAGTGTAGTCTTGTACATTCTCAGTTCGACCATTTCTGAGATGTGTGGTTAATTGAAACCCAACCACCAAAGAACACCGATATCCACGATCTAGTATTCAAGTCCGCGTAAAAATAACTGGCTTTACTAGGACTTGAACGCTGGAACTCTCGACTTCCAAATCAGCTGATTTGGGAAGACGCGTTCACCACTAGACCAACCCGGTGGGTTTAATTCAATTATACTACCATAACATAAAACACAAATTTTATTTATAATTATCTTATATATTTTGTTTATATAATTATAATGTTTTTATGTTATAATTTTATAAATAATATTCAAATTAATAATTATACAATAATATATAAATTCTTGATTAATATTCTGCTGTTCCGTAAGCAGTAGGAGTAAGAGAAGTTTCACTTTTTAAGCATAAATTTATCAATATATATATATCACCCAAATTACACATTCATTCAATTCATTCATCACCTAAATTATAAAAAAACTTATTAGTAACAATAATAACCACTTTAAAATATTACTGAGAATCATAAAGTCGTGTTCAATTTTACTTAGTGGTTTAACTGCGAACTGAATCAAAAAAAAAAAAGAATAATAGAAAGAATTACGTAAAATGAGCATAATAATTTTATTACGTGTTTGTTTGTATGGACTAGACATTATTTACGAAACAAGATGATTTTTCCAGAAACCACGAGTAGGCGATAATGGAACAAATACTTAATTTGTTTTAATTCATAACGTCAACAGTTTTGTGTTATGATACAACTTCGAGAAGGATGGGTCTATCGATTATCAACTAAAACAACATTAGCTCTTCATCTTACTACTCCCACAATCCTTAACTCACTCAGCTCTATCTATCACATCCTTCCTCTCTCTCTACCCTCTTAATTTAATTATCTACTTTTATTTTTTAGAATATTAATTGGATACTGTTACGTTTTTATGTTATCCTGTTTGCTTTAAATTAAATTTTTTCATATTTACAAGCCATCTATCTCTTATACGTAATGTATATAAATTGTTTTTTCATTAAGTTAAAGGTAAAACCAATTGGTTTCTATTTATCAAGGAGATGTGTTCATATATATTTTTATTCACATATTTTTTTTTATCGTAAATCAATTAACTGGTTTTATACGCTTCTTCATTATTTTCTATTCTGCGTTAATCGCTCAGCCTCAACCTATCTCTTACACCTTAACTCTTCAGTATCTCAAATATTTTAACCTTTACTTTCCTTAATTATTTTTACCTTGTAAAATCAAATTTTCTAAACCACATAACAAATAGAATAACAAGGAGTATAGTCTAGTCTTAAATATGAAAATTGTGATTTAAAATGTATTGGTACGACAAATCGTTAATTCTCAATTAGATTTAAAGAACACATCAACTGCATAAATAAAAATAATAAAGATCAATCTAACTTTGCTAAACACATTATAGAGAACGGACATAATTACAATCCAAACGAATTTTTTGGAATATTGGAATAATAATAACCCTCATAAAACTAGTATACTGGAGAAATCTCCAATAATAATAATAATAATAATAAATAAACTTATAAATGAATAAATTAGATTTGACAGTGATATTTTATTCAAGTGAATTATACCATAATTATTAATTATTAGGTTAGCTAAGTGATTCAATTTATACTGCATAACACTTGTAAGCATCTTACTGACAAGACGTTTTTCTTTTAACGTTTGATTTTAACTGCTGACAATCAACTGTTATGAATATAATTTTAAATTTTATCTTCATAAAAAAATTCCTATTTATAAAAATTTATATGCAAACTATAAAATTCGGAATTAATCAGTAATCCCTGATGATAGAGGAATAATCCGAAAGCGCTTGAATAACTAATACTCACAACTGTTGGTAAGTGGATACTCTAAACAAACCCTTAACTTAGTTCTACTTCTAAAATCAAAATTTAAAGAATACTATGTAGTATTTTTTTCATATTAATTGAAACCGATCAATTTATTTATTTAATTTTATTTAAAATATGGCTAAAAATCACCCGCCGTGATGGTGGAGGCTAGATCCAAATATACAGCGGTCATAAAAAAAAGCCAAAAGCAAGTGTTGGAAAGACCTTTGCGAAGATATCGAGACCCTTGGGGAAGAGGGTACTAGTTGGTTTCCGGAAGATTAGGAAGACGATTGCCAGTGATACCAGAAGACAAGGTGCGTGAATATGTAGATGTACTGTATCCGAAGCAAGTAGATCCATGTAGAGAGGAAATAGCGGCTGATGAAATAACGGTGTTAACTATGCAGAAATTAAAAACTGCAGGCAGGAAAATGAAGCTGCGTAAGAGTCCAGGTCCGGACGGCATTCCGGTAGAAGTCATCCGGATACTGGAAAACAGAAGTGCCTGTTACAATGTTGGAAGTAATGAACAATATGTTGAAAGGCGATTTCATACCGACTTCATGGAAAAGATCAAGACTGGTTTTAATAAACAAACCAGGCAGGTCGGGAGCTATAATTCCACATAGACCAGTTTGTGTTACAAATAATTTTTGTAAATTCTTAGAAAGGATGTTAGAGGCAAGTTTGGGGGCCTTCATTGGAGAAAGAGGTGGTATTAGCCAGTGGCAATTTGGATTTCGATCTGGGAAATCAGCGACGGATGCTGTGAAGGAGCTGATGAAATTGGTTGATAACGCGGCAAAGGGCACGTGACGCACGCGCCGAATTCCTGTAGTCATCTTTGTGGATGTATACAATGCTTTTAATTCCCTGAGGTGGGAAGAAATATTTGAAGTGATGAAGAAGGTCAATGTTCCGCCATATTTCAGACGAATGATACAGAGATACTTACAAGAAAGATTTCTAGTATACCAAATAGGCAGTAGTGAGACTGAATTCAAAGAGTCAAGTGGGGTGCCTCAGAGTTCAGTTTTAGGACCCATTTTATGGAATCTTACGTTCGGTGGGATTTTGCGATTAGAATATCCAGAAGGAGTGCAACCACAGAAGGTTCTTTACTCTTCATAGGAAGTTCGTACTAAAGCTGAACAACTGGTACAAAGTCTAAATACACTATTAAGAACAACTACAAGACCGCGGGCCTCAATTAAGAAATTGTACTCACATGTGGTGTGAGAGTTTTTTCTTTAACTGATTGCCCTGTAATTGTGGATGGAATCGATGACTTAAAGTTTCATATTTTTATCAATTTTTATTTTCACGTGTCTTATAATTCGATGAACGCCGGCAGCACGCACGAAAAAGCATGACTCATTGTCCCGTTCCGCCTGAGCCGAGCGTACGAGCGAGAGCGCGGCACGAGCAAGAGAGAGGCACGATCGGCCTAAGCGTTCGGTTTGTGCCGCATCTATCTTCTACAACTCGATTGGCCCATGCGTCCGAGTAGAAGAGAGACAGCGGCAGCACACAACTTACACCTATACGTGAACTGTTTTCGTCAACTGTTGATAAAATAACGTGAAAAGTTAATGTGGTTTTCATTGTTTATTACACAACACTTGCGGCAATAAAGTTAAATAATTCTTACATTTTAAATATCTAATTAGCGATATAAATACACAGGTGACGTGTGCTTGGCCGAAATTACATGCTTCACTACTGATACAACGTTTAAATTTGTACTTGGCGCTGTGTATATTCATTCTGGAGCGAGTGTCCAAAACATTGGTATGTTGCTGCACCAAGCGCTTCTTCCGTATGTGCGCAACAGCCAATATGTGCCACCGTTTCTGCAAGTTGATGTCGATGTACCAATTCTTCTTTGCAACGACTTCAACACAAACGTGAAAACTGATGACACATTCCTTAAAAATTCATGAAAAGATACATACAATGTCGAATGCGTATCAGATGTTAATAAGTCAACAACGCTGAGAGGAACAACCATCGATTTGACTTTTTCAAGGCACATTACACTTGAAACACTCCCCTTGATTTCCTACTTTTCCTCTCATCGTCCTATCCTTAACAGATTAACACAGATTGGAGGAAGTTGAATATCACACATGTATATAAGTTGTAAACAAATTGTTAATAGCCCATTGGTACTTGTAAATAATCTGTTAATTTAAGTAATAAACATATTTGAATTAATGAGTGCAAATAAACGTTATTTGCACTCAGTTTTCAATTAACTCCTTCTTTGTATTATACAAAATAATGATAATTCAGTAATAATGATTCAATTCAATCCATAAAAGTATGCAATTTTTCATCAATGTTTTTTTTCAAACTTTTGTTAATTTCTCAAAAAACATGTTTTTACTTCATAAGGATAACAAGTTGCGATATTACAATCAAAGGTCGACGAATATCGCGGGCGCTTCGCGTACGCGACATTGTCGGTCTTTGCAAGACGTTGTCAAGCTCAAATCTCGTGCAAAACGTAGTTCCACACAAACCAATTTTTTTGTTATCGTTATTTTTCTTTCAATTTTTTATCTAGGATTAATTTCATTTTCAATTTTATCACTGAATTCTTGTATTGTATTTATAGTTCTGATTTATTAATTCTGTATGTATGTAATATATAATCTTGTCACTAGCTGAAATTTTAGTACTGCAAGATTTGTATCATGTAATTATATTTTATATCCACTTGTAAATCCACATTTGACCATTATTCAAATTATGGTTAGTTTATTATTTTGCTCATTGAAAAATAATGGATAGTTACCTCCAATACAGTTATTACTATAGGGGGTACCTAGTTTCACAAGATTATGTAATAATTGTTTACTTTTATTATTATTTTATATTGTTTGGTTGTATGTCCACTAAGTTTATGTATTAAGAATTTTGTAACTGTAAATAATTTTATTTTCATTTTTAATCTGTTTATTTTGCGGAATAAAGATTATTATTATGGCTAGAAGTCACTCCATTTTTAAACTCCGACTGTTAAGTTATGTCTAAGTGGTTTTTCCGTATGTATCGGTAACAAATTTGTGTTAGTAAACATACTACTTGTAAAAACAAGAAATTGTTAATAATATCTGTGAGTATTTATTTTAATAAATTCTTTGGTAAAATAACGTTTTTTAACAAAACTAAAGTTTGTGATGAAGACCACGTGGCAACATAAAAATCCTGTAGAAGTAAATTATAAACTGCTTTACTGGAACATTATTATTTACTATTTATTAGTCATTTATATTGAAATACAGTGATCTCTTGGCGACTAGTGCGTAGAGAAAAGGGGTTTGTGGCTATAGAGACTGATACTGCGATGATTATAGAGGCACATGTATCACCTAACTGTGATCACCGAGAGTTTGACAGTTTTATTGATTCAATTCATAGAGCGGCAACAAGAAGCAATAAAAGATTGATAATACTTGGAGAATTTAATAGCAAGTCTGTTGCTGCAGGCAGCAGGTATACACACAGAGGAGAGGTGAAATATTATCGGACCTGATGGAATCTCTTGGATGCCATTGCATAAAGGATGCAAGCCCACCTTTGAGGCCAGAGGACATTCTTCTGTGCTAGATCTTACAATTCTGGATAACAGGTGGAGTCAGGGGCAGTGGAGGGGGCGGGTATTGCCAGATGATAGATGAAAGGTATTGGGAGATGTTAGAAGTGGCCAGATTCGGAATAGAAAATAAGAGTTTTCCCAAGTGCTGGAAGGAGGTTAGAGTAGTATGCCTGCCCAAGAAAACTACAGAAAGAGGTATAGTAGACTACAGACCATTAAGTCTAATTAGCACTATGGGTAAGGTAGTTGAAAAGATGCTGGCTGGTCGAATTATCAAAGAAATAGAAGGAGTTGGATTACGTCCAAACCAATACGGGTTCTGGAAAAATCGGTCCACTGTTCAAGCAATTAAGAGAGTTACAGACTGGGCGGCAGAGGAGGACAGATCAGGTACGTGGAGAACTAGAAGTATCCCACTGTTTGTTTCACTAGATGTTAAAAACGCTTTTGAGTCTATAAGATGGTAAGTTATAATAAGAGCATTGGAAGAGAAGGGATTAATTAAGTCCTTACCTACGTAGACAAATATGGGAATATTTATCGGAGAGATGGTGTTTTGTAGATGCCCAGGAAAAAAGGTTTGGTTTTAAATTAAATGGTGGAGTACCACAAGGACCTGTTCTGGGTCATTGTTGTGGGTGATAGCTTTTGATGGAGTGCTGCGGCTTGATTTCCCTGACGGGGTTCAAGTCATTCCATATGCGGATGATCTTGCCATTTTAGTACAGGGCAAAACTGAGTTGGAGGTACAATAAATGTATCAGTAGGCAAAGGTCAAAATCTTGTCTCAATCTGTTTGTCATATTTCCTCGAGTGGAGCAGAAGGTTGAGCCCCAGGAAATATGATGGGCATTGAAGTCTCCTACTATTAACGATGGAGATGGTATTTGTGTGAGGAGATTTGAGACATCTAAAGCACTGAACTCAGTGTTCGGTGAGAGATACAGATTGCAGATATGCAATTTGAAGGGAATAGAGACCTTTACTGCAATAGCAGGAATGACAGTGGTTAGTTGAATTCTTGTAGCTGACACCCCATTCTTCATGAAAATCGCTACTCCACCACTCTCCCTACTGTCTACTAGGCAGTCGTATCTCTCGCAGAAGTATCCTCTAAGTGTAATTCGGTCATGTTGTAGAAGGTGAGTTTCTTGGAAACACATGATTAGTGGATCATGTGTGTGCGCTAGTACTCTAATATCTTCAATGCGGGACCGAATACCTCTAACATTCCACTGAATAATGTTCATAAGTGTAAAAAACAAATAAAAAAATAAATTTCGGAAACTATATAAAAATTAGTTGTACGTGATTCGGTTTTTATTTTTTGTATTTTTTATTTTAAAGAACTCCGATGCCCTAGGGTCGGGTGGTTCTTCAACCATATCCTCCAGTATATGAGGTGATGGTGGAGGAGATTTATTTGAATGGGATGCTGTAGTTGACATCCCAGAAGAGATAGTTATGTGGGTTCCCTTTATGGGGAGCTAATTAGGTGGCTTACTGCCAGCTGTGATAGTCGCTATTCGTGGCGGTACGACTTTGGGAATAGGAACTTTTGTATGTACCATACTGTTTGATTCACTAGCTGCGACGGAGGACTTTTTATTCATTTTTGTCAGCTCTGAGATAGTGGCTGTAAGTGAAGCTACTTGATCAGATAGCATCTGAACAAGTTTTTTAAGCTCATTGCAGGATCCGCACTGCTGATTATTAGCATTTGTAGGAATTTGTTTAGTTGTAGCGGTGGCAAAAGATACGTCTGGTTTAACCAGGTTCCGTGAATTGTTTATCTTTTTATATTCTCTACGTGCAGCCGGAAAAGATAGTTTTTGCTCCGTACAGATTTTGAGAATTGCCTTTTCTTCTTTAAAAGTTGGGCAATCTCGCGAGCGGGCTGTATGTGAACCACTGCAGTTTGCGCATTTTTCACTTTCTTCGCAGTTAGTGTCATTGTGACCTTCTTTAGCACATCGAGCACAGATCTCAGTTTTTGTACAAGATGTTGTAGTGTGACCAAAACCTTGGCATCTGAAACATCGCCGTGGGTTGGGTATGAATGGTCGTACCCGAAGTGAGAGGTAACCCACTTTAATCTTCTCTGGTGGAACAGGGAGACTGAATGTTGATATGTGTCGGTTCTTCTGTTCCGTTCTGCCGTTTCATTATACGTTTCACTTCGACAACATCTTGGTGGCAAAGCTCATCAACTATTTCCGAGATATCTATATCTAGAAGGTCTCTACAAAAAATTACACCCCGGCTCGTATTTAACGTTTTGTGGCATTCTGCACTTATATTTATACCACCCATATTACGGAGACGTAAGATAGATCGACTCTGTTCATCGTTGAATGTTTCAACCAGAATCGATCCGTCACGTAATTTCCTGATATTCTCAGGGGAGCCACTTGCACCTGTTATGGTTTTGTTAATTAAGAAAGGTGAAACCTTTTGAAGGGAGCCACCTTCCTGACTATTTCTGAGAACAATGAATCTAATATTTTTATATTTCGATTCTAAGAAATTCTCTTCAGTAGGACTTTTATCCTCGTCAGACGAAGCTGATCGAGGTCTCTTCGCAAGACTTAAATTGGTGGTTTTTTCAGATGGACCACCAACCATCATTGTGTTTGTTATTGGAACTGAAATTTTGGTCCCACGAGTACCGGCAAAAAATGGACCACTCTAGCAGAGCGCACGCGTACTGGAGCTAGAGCTAAATACAACTGGGTTCGCCCTGGTGCCCAGAGGACATCGTTCGAGACTCACTACGTAGAGCCATTCACCCATCGGCACGATTTGTTCCCACCTTTGGTTACGGTTGCGTTTCGTAAGATGTCGCAACACCACCGAGTGTAAATGTAAGAAATATCAGTGTAGGTTGCTGTTGTGTAATTGTGTATGTGTGTATGTTGTAATTTATGTAGTGTTCTTGGTGTAGTATATGTGTAAAATGTAAAGTGTTCCGCAGCTCATTGTATAGTGGGAAGAAAAGCTGCGGAGGCTAGGCCCGTGGGGACGCCAACCCCCAAAGTCTTAAAGAATAAGACTCCCCGTCGGGGTAAAGAAGTAGTTAGGACAAAGGAGTAAGAGAATATAAAAAATAGAAAAATAGAATATCGACTTAAGAAAGCAAAACAAAAATAAACGGGAAATGGATAACAGGCGAATTCTGAGGCAAATAAAATTTAGAAAGAAAATGACGGAATGTATAACAAAGCAAAAAATAAGAAAAATTGTGCGAGTTAAATAGAAGAGTAAAGGGACAAATAGATTGCTAGTAGAGTGGAAAACTGTTACATAAAGAGGGAGAGGCACTTAAAAAATCGAAAAAATAAAGAAAGAACTGCAGTAATCTAACAAATTATATGTATCAAACAAGGGATCAGGATGAAATAGATAAGGATCAACATCCTAAAATCGGAGGTTTTACTAGCGTAAAGATTTTGAAGTATGTAAAAGCTGTGAAGGCATTCGAGCAGCCTTAATACAGAAGGATTGCAGCAGATGGTGAAATAGTATAGCATGATTTATCATATTAGGATATTACTAGATTTCCTTATAACGATCATAATTCAATCACCAAACAGCATGAGGCAGAAAAATAACAAGATAACAGGACATGCAGTTTAATTTCGCATTCAGGAAACATTCTTTTGATCCTTTTCAACAAAAGACCGAATTTAAAAAATGTATCAAACGGAAGATCGAGATGAATTTAGAAAAGGAAGGTCACAAGAGAATTAAATTAATAAAAACTATACTTGAGAGATATATAGAAGGTAATAAAGGAATAAATTTATGTTTATTTGACAAGGCATTGTCAAGTGAGATAAATTAATAGGAATATTAAAAAGCCCCAGATTTGATTAGAAATATAAAAAACTAAGTAAAGAATCATGCCTGAATTTAAAAAACTTGTTATAAAAATAGGATGTATGCAAACTGAAGGATTATCCTTAAAAAGGGTATTACTTCACCTTAACCTTTTTTAATATACATATTGAATATAAAATATAAAATTCTCCAGATAAAGATGAAGTGTTCAGCGTTCGAAGAAAGAAACTTGTACAAAGTAGTAAACAACATGACATTGCACAGATATTACACGGGAAATTCCATAATTGATTTCAAAATTAGAAGATACTATTATGACAGAATACAGAATGAAAATCGATGTCGAGAAATAAATATAGAGGCAAATAAGACAATAACTATTTCTACACAAAATAAAAAAGAATTGACCAAAATTGAATCGATAACATTTTAAGTTATACTTGATAACCTTCAGTAAGAGTACAACGTTAACAATAAATTTCTAAATTGAAAATGAAACAAAAACCAGAAAAGAAGGGGATAAAGAAGTGTTTAATAAAAAGAAATATTTATAACATACCAAAGCGGAGTTCGTCTTCATGAAAAGTCTGCTGAAGTACCTGCGTTTGGAGTTTATTTCTGTATGTAAAGAAGAAGGATAAAATCAGACTGGAAGATTTATTTGAAATATGCGATGGAGAGACTGAAGAATATTAAATGGACAAATAGCGTGAAAAACTGAAGAGATAATTACGAGAGAGAACCAGAATAGAAGATTTATTAAAATAAAAAAGCTAACTGGCTGCGACATATAATGAGAGAAGGATTGATTAAAGCTGTTCTGATAGGATCAAAGAATAGAGTCTGGATAATATAAAAAATTAGAAACGATTTAAGGAACTATCCAGAACTTAAATATTTAACTGAAAATAGGAAATAATGGTGATGACGTGCAAAGGGCTTGTCTCAGGACAGAGCAATTGATATTAAAACATATTATTAAGCCATTTTTATATAACAATATATGCAGGTAACTAGTAGTTTTTAAAAGAAGAATGATCAAATTTACGATCCAAGAGTTATTTTATAATAATAATATTTCATATTATAAATCCAAGAGTTTATTTTATTTTAGTAAAAAAGGAAATAATATATAATTGAAATTTGGTAATTTGTTAGTGACATTAACACAAATTCAGTCATTTTTATTTCAACAGCGTTTTAAACGCTGTACAGGCGCATACAGACAAGCACACTAAAAATATAACTCGACTGTATTCTATTCGTGTGTTTAATTGTGACCTGATTAGATCACGATTCGAACCGACAATTCATTAGACTGTAATTATCTGTACGTAATCTTATTAACAGGAATCGAAGAGAAGCTTTAAACATTCTAGGAAACGATATTCTTCTATATATATTGGCTTAGCATTGATAATTTTCAGTATTGTTCATTAATGTTTTTTTATACAGCATATGATCACTTTAGAATATATATATATATATATTTCCAGGGGGGTGATAGCGCCTCCTCTGGCAAGTATGATAGAGAGCGGCGACGCGACCTCTTTAATCTTGGAGAGGCGGAATCCCTATCTGATATGTAATGTTATGAAAAGGAACATTTTCTCTGAACTCACTAAACCGATTTGTTTCAAATATTTACAGAAGGTTCTTTAAACTTTCCAATACAACCTGAGGTAATGTGGTTAAAAAGCAACTGTATAAACTGAAAAAATTAGGATCTTACTAATAAATTTTTGTATAAAAAGTTTTTTTACGAAGTAAAAATTGTAGTTTTTAGCTTGAAAAAAATCAGCTTAATTCACTGAAACAGCTGAATCACATGTAAAAATTTCAGATGTATTGATGCACTGGTTCCAGAAAAAATGTACCAGAAAATGTTCCAGAAAACTGTACTAACATACAAGTTTTATACATCAATGGAACCAGTAAACATTGAACTATTACATGACAGAAAAGATTTTTTGGAAATTTGTTTTTTGGTTTCCGCCTCCCCTTAGAACAGGGATTTTCGACACCTTCCGTACCTTCAAATTCATCTTATTAAGTAAAAGTAAAAATGACTTTAGAAATATGAATTGTGTTTAAGAATCCTGATTAAAAATGTAATCTTATGCGCAAAACAGTTTTTCAATTAGCATTCTTGTTTTTTTTTTTTTTTTATTGGTGCGCATCAAAGTTTGGAGTAGAGTCCAACTACTCTAAAAATATTCAGACTTTAGACTTGCGATTTGCATATTTGGGAAAACAGATTGGACTAACTGTCCAATAAAATCTGAATATCAGAATTTGGAGGAAGGTGTAACTTGCATATATTCGCATTGAATAGCGTTAATATGTTCACTGTGACTGGAGGAATTTTTTCGCTAGTGGAATACAGGTGGTTATTAAAATATCATTCAGGAAAACACCCACACCTTCACGTCCTCTCACCACAGTTCTGTGGTCGCATCATTCGCAGACGTATCCGCGAAAGGACACATAATCCTGGGAACGGAGGTGAGGGATTTTCTGTATTCCCGACGAACCACAGGAAAGGACAATTTCTGTTCAGTACAGATCTTCAATATTACCTTTTCTCCCTTGTAAAGCGAGCATTTCCAAAACCTTGCCGACCCCGACGGGGAGTCTTATTCTTTAAGACTTTGGGGGTTGGCGTCCCCACGGGCCTAGCCTCTGCAGCTATTCTTCCCACTATACAGTGAGCTGCAGAACACTTTACATTATACACATATACTACACCAAGAACACTACATAAATTACAACATACACACTTACACAATTACACAACAACATCCTACACTGATATTTCTTACATTAACACTCGGTGGTGTTGCGACATCTTACGAAACGCAACCGTAACCCAAGGTAGGAACAAATCGTGCCGATGGGTGAATGGCTCTACGTAGTGAGTCTTGAACGATGTCCTCTGGGCACCAGGGCGAACCCAGTTGTACTTAGCTCTAGCTCCAGTACGCGTGCGCTCTGCTGGAGTGGTCCATTTTTCGCCGGTACTCGTGGGACCAAAATTTCAGTTCCAACAATAAACACAATGATGGTTGGTGGTCCATCTGAAAAAACCACCAAATTATGTCTTGCGAAGAGACCTCGGTCAGCTGTATCTGACGAGGATAAAAGTCCTATGGAAGAGAACTACAAATCTTTAAACATGAACACTAAAAATATTCGATTCATTGTTCTCCGAAATAGTAAGGAAGGTGGCTCCCTCCAAAAGGTTTCACCCTTCCTTATAAATAAAACCCTAACAGGTGCAAGTGGCTCCCCTAAGAATATCAGGAAATTACGTGACGGATCGATTCTGGTTGAAACATTCAACGATGAACAGAGTCGATCTATCTTACGTCTCCGTAATATGGGTGGCATAAATATAAGCGCAGAATGCCACAAAACGCTAAATACGAGCCGGGGTGTAATTTTTTGTAGAGACCTTCTAGATATAGATATCTCTGAAATAGTTGACGAGCTTTGCCACCAAGATGTTGTTGAAGTGAAACGTATAATGAAACGGCAGAATGGAACAGAAGAACCGACACCGTCTCTTATATTAACATTCAGTCTCCTGTTCCACCAGAAAAGATTAAAGTGCGTTACCTCTCGGTTCGGGTACGACCATTCATACCCAACCCACGGTGATGTTTCAGATGCCAAGGTTTTGGTCATACTACAACATCTTGCACGAAAACTGAGATCTGTGCTCGATGTGGTAAAGAAGGTCACAACGACACTAACTGCGAAGAAAGTGAAAAATGTGCAAACTGCAGTGGTCCACATACAGCCCGCTCCCGAGATTGCCCAACTTTTAAAGAAGAAAAGGCAATTCTCAAAATCTGTACGGAGCAAAAACTATCTTTTCCGGCTGCACGTAGAGAATATAAAAAGATAAACAACTCACGGAACCTGGTTAAACCAGACGTATCTTTTGCCACCGCTACAACTAAACAAATTCCTACAAATGCTAATAATCAGCAGTGCGGATCCTGCAATGAGCTTAAAAAACTTGTTCAGATGCTATCTGATCAAGTAGCTTCACTTACAGCCACTATCTCAGAGCTGACAAAAATGAATAAAAAGTCCTCCGTCGCAGCTAGTGAATCAAACAGTATGATACATACGAAAGTTCCTATTCCCAAAATCGTACCGCCACGAATAGCGACTATCACAGCTGGCAGTAAGCCACCTAATAAGCTCCCCATAAAGGGAACCCACGTAACTATCTCTTCTGGGATGTCAACTACAGCATCCCATTCAAATAAATCTCCTCCACCATCACCTCATATACTGGAGGATATGGTTGAAGAACCACCCGACCCTAGGGCATCGGAGTTCTTTAAAATAAAAAATTCAAAAAAGAAAAACCGAATCACGTACAACTAATTTTTATATAGTTTCCGAAATTTATTTTTTTATTTGTTTTTTACACTTATGAACATTATTCAGTGGAATGTTAGAGGTATTCGGTCCCGCATTGAAGATATTAGAGTACTGGCGCACACACATGATCCACTAATCATGTGTTTCCAGGAAACTCACCTTCTACAACATGACCGAATTACACTTAGAGGATACTTCTGCGAGAGATACGACTGCCTAGTAGACAGTAGGGAGAGTGGTGGAGTAGCGATTTTCATGAAGAATGGGGTGTCAGCTACAAGAATTCAACTAACCACTGTCATTCCTGCTGTTGCAGTAAAGGTCACTATTCCCTTCAAATTGCATATCTGCAATCTGTATCTCTCACCGAACACTGAGTTCAGTGCTGTAGATGTCTCAAATCTCCTTACACAAATACCATCTCCATCGTTAATAGTAGGAGACTTCAATGCATATCATATTTCCTGGGGCTCAACCTTCTGCTCCACTCGAGGAAATATGATAAACAGATTGAGACAAGATTTTGACCTTTGCCTACTGAATAATGGATCACACACATTTATGTCCTTATCAACTGGTGCTGTATCTAACCTTGATCTTTCCATATGCTCACCGAATGTACTCCCTCATTTTAATTGGTCGATTTGTGATGACTTTCACGGCAGTGATCATAGACCAATTATTATTAGTTTCGGTGTAGACTGCGAGATTAAAAGAAGGCCACGGAGATGGATTGTTGAAAAGGCAGATTGGAACGGATACCATAAAGCATTCCAATCTCAGTATGACGATGGAGCGAACATCTACGACCAATACACTTCTTTTAGGTCCATGATACTTAAGAATGCCAACAGATATATCCCACAAACATCGGGTAATCCTAGACGTCCTTTCATTCCATGGTGGAACGATGAATGCAAAAATGCTATTAGGAATCGACGACAGGCACTACGTAAATTTAATCGTAGGCCTACAACAGAACATCTAAATTTATACCGCAGGGCTAGAGCGGTGTGCCGTCGAGTACTCTTGGACGCTAAGAGGAATTCATGGACGAAATACGTGAGCACTATCTCACGCACTACTTCCACGTCTACTGTATGGAAGAAAATTCGTGCAATCTTCGGATCACCGAAACAATCTATTCTTGGTCTTATTGATGAAGGAGAACTCCTTTCATCATCGTCAGAAGTGGCAAATAATCTAGAAAAATCTTTCCGCTCGGTGTCTCTCACCTCATCATATAATAACGATTTTCAACGGTACAAGATACAAATGGAGGTGTTGTCGTTAAACATTGGTGATTTGGTTGGTGAATTAAACACTCCATTCGTATTTAAAGAATTGTTACATGCACTTAAAAATTCACGAGACACTTCCCCTGGACCGGACAACATTCGCCTTTCCATGCTTTCACACCTTCCTAATTCGGCACTACAACAACTTTTGAATATTTTCAACGGTTTATTCTCCGAACAAGTCTTCCCACCCGGCTGGTCAGAAGCATTTATTATACCAGTACCAAAACCTGGTAAAGACCAGACGAACCCCTCAAGCTATCGCCCTATTTCATTAACAAGCGTTTTGTATAAAATAATGGAGAGAATGGTAAACCGCAGACTTACATGGTACTTGGAGAAACATGGCTTTCTATCTCCAGAACAGTGTGGTTTTCGACAAGGACGATCTTCCATTGACCATTTAGTGTCACTAGAAACAGCCATATAAAACGCTTTCCTCAATCGGCAACACCTCGTCGCTATCTTCTTTGATATAAAAAAGGCGTATGACACAGCCTGGCGACGTGGTATTCTTAACACTCTCCAAAAATGGGCAATCAAGGGCAATATGCTTGCTTTTATCCGGGGATTCTTAAATCACCGAACGGCTCGTGTTCGTGTGGATGATTCGCTCTCAGATAGTGTCATCTTAGAGAATGGAGTGCCCCAAGGTAGTGTATTAAGTGCCACCTTATTTTCTGTAGCCATAAATGATATTACCAAATGTGTTCAGGCTCCTGTCTCATGCTCTCTATTTGCTGACGACTTTGCTATCTACATTGCAAGCCGTTCGGCACCTACAGCAGAGAGACTACTGCAGAACACTATACATCACCTTGAAGCTTGGTCCAGGATTACTGGTTTCACATTTTCATCCGAAAAAACAAAATGTGTAGTTTTTTCTCGGCTACGAAACCCTTCTATTCCGCAAATTTTTCTGAACGGTGAGACTATTACTATCTCTACTTACGTTAAGTTTTTAGGTTTAATTTTTGATAGCCGTCTTACTTGGGTCAAACACTTAAAAGAATTGAAAACAAAATGTTCCAAAATTCTAGATATGATGCGAGTCCTTAGTAACACCAACTGGGGAGCCGATAGATCATGTATGATACGTTTTTACTATTCCTTTGTTCGCTCCCGTTTAGATTACGGTTGTGTGGCCTACTCATCAGCTCGTCAAACCGTGCTTAAAATGCTGGATAGTGTACATCATGCTTTCCTTCGGCTTGCCACAGGCGCGTTTAGATCTAGTCCTGTCGCAAGCTTACTGGTAGACTGTGGTGAACCATCACTTTGGGATAGACGAGACCAGCTTTTATTATCGTATTTTGCTCGTCTCAGAGGACAACCAAATCACCCGGCTCTTGAGTCTGTCTTTAGAAATCCTAATCTAGGAAAGTATGAGGACCATCCACGTCGTACTGCACCGGTAGGTATCCGTACCTGGCGTCTGCTGCAGCATATAAATGTTGACAAACCGTCATTCTTTCCTATATATCCTTGCTCATATCCTCCGTGGAGAATAAACTTTATAAATTTTAATTTTGACCTTACCACATACAATAAACAATCAACACCATCTATTGTCTTTCAGCAAATGTTTCAGTGTGTTCTCTCCAAGATGAAACCAGACGCGGTTGTATACACCGATGGATCGAAACAAAATGATACAGTTGGGTGTGCATTTGTTGTTAATGAGAGAACTTATATGTTTGGTCTACCCGGTATTACGAGTGTGTTTACCGCTGAACTATACGCTATAAATAAGGTTCTAAACATCATTAACCCTAAATATAGAAAAATTCTTATTTGCAGTGACTCGTGTAGTGCTCTCCAAGCCTTAAAAAACTTTTATTCCAAACATCCTATCGTCATTGAAATTTACAACGCAATCGCTGAGTTGAATAATCGCAACACAGAATTAAGTTTTTGCTGGGTCCCTAGCCACGTAGGGATTCCAGGTAATGAACATGCAGATTCCGCTGCCAAAGAAGCATGTAACCAGCCTCCTTTCACCACCCGAGTTGCTACTTCTGATTTCATTAACTATGTAAAACAATTATTAAGAACAAGGTGGCAAGGTGATTGGACAGCTACCGTTGATAATAAACTCCGTCACATTAAAGATTCAGTGTTACCATGGAACTCCTCATACAGAAAACCCCGGCGTGAGGAAGTAGTTCTCTGTCGATTGCGGATAGGACACACGAGAGTCACACACGAGTACCTGTTTACAAGAGGACAACCACCTCTATGCGCAAGATGCAACTGCCGCGTGACTGTGCGCCACATACTCGTGGACTGCATATGTTATGCGGCATTGCGTCGTAAATTTAAAATTCCTAGTAACATCCGTGGTATCTTGCGTGACGATAAGGAGGTTTTAAACCGGATGTTTATATTTTTACGTAGTATAGGGTTAATGCAAAAAATTTAATAAGTATGTATTCTTTCGTAATTGTATGTATTGTCCTATGTATTGTTTTTGTTATCCGAGTAGGGAGCCTTTTACACTCCCTATCGGATTTTTTTATTTTTTTTTTATTTTTTATTTTTTTCTATATATATATATATATTCATATTTTTTTTGTTTTTTTTTATTTAAATTCGTCTGTGATATTAGTTGTAAGATTTTTGTGATATTAGTTGTAAGACTGTAAACGTAATAGTTTTAAGTTTTATCTCCTCTTTTAGTTTTAAGTTTTATTTATTTTTAATGTGATAGTTTTTAACATAGTTTTAAGTTACATATTGGTGTTTTTGTTATCCGAGAATGGGCCTTTTACACCCATTCCGGATTTTTTTTTTCTGTGATAGTAGTTTTAAGTTTTATTTTAATCTAAAAACTTTAAAATATTTTTATTTATTTATTTATCTATTTATTTTCCGGGCGATGATAACGTTCAACCGTTTTTCGCCCTAAAAAAAAAAAAAAAAAAAAAAAAAAAAAAACCTTGCCGAATGTAGACCTATGCAGTTTATACGCTTTTCTTCTTCAGAGCATGTGCTATCTTCATGTTCCGTACGGCAATGACGTGCACAATCTGTTATTTTTGGCAACCAATTTTAGTGTGACCAAAACTCTGACATTGGTAGCAACGATGAGGTTCGGTGTATAAGGTCACACACGAAGAGAAAAGTATCACGAACAGTAGGATTGGAAAAAGTCAAAATTAATGATGATGTTGGTACATAAACCATTCTTTTTTCTCATAATCCTCTGCACGGATGTACCTGACTGCGATGACAACTCCTCCGTAATTACAAGCAGCTCTATGTCAGCCAAGGTCTCGGCAAAAGATCACACCTTTGCTAAAATTAAGCGTGTAATGAGGCTCCACTATCACTCGGTCTGATCGTATATAATTATGTGATAAGAGATTCCAACACAGCTCTTCATTTCAGATTTCAATTAGCAGGGCGTTATTTCTAAATTTCTTTATCAATTTCACAGACCCACAAGCAGTCACAATGCATTTATTAATCTGGAAGGGAGAAATCTTATCAAAAGATTTACCTTCCTCTAGTACCTAACCACAAGAAACTTCATGCAGGAATATTTAACACATTCCGTAACATTTCTTGTATCCTTATCACTGATTATACCTTCGGCCGACAAGGTCGGTCGAAATTTCTTCAAACCCCCGTTTTTGTTGATTTTTTAAACGGATCAACAACCACTGAAGAAGAATTTATTGGGACAGAAATACAGTACTGGCGGTATAAAGGTCCACTCCAGCTAGAGAAAAACACAATTGGGTTCACCCAGGTGCCCAAAGAACATCGTTCGAGACTCACTACGTAGAGCCACCCACACATCGGCACGATAGTTTCCATCTTGGATTACGGTTGCGTTTCTTAATGTGTCGCAACACCACTGAGTGAAAGTGTAAGAAGAATTATGTAGGATGTAATGGTATATGTTACAATTTGTGTAGTGTTCTTGGTGTAGTGTATGTGTATAGTATTCTGCAGGTCTGACCGTAGTCCGAAAAAAAGCTGCTTAGGCTAGGGCCGTGGGGAAGCTAACCCCCAAAGTCTTAAAGAATAAGACTCCTCGTTAGGGTTGTTTTACACTACTATTCTGAAACAGACTTAGATCCATAGAATCTAACTTTGGGGTACTACAAAACCAACAACGTTGAAATAATACACCGACTCAAAACAAATTACTAAGAAGCATAACAGAAGCAGCTTGGTTCGTAAGAGATCAAGGAATATTTGGGTTTACCGTATGTTCAAGAAGAAATATCGCGATTCGGTTCAAAGTATAAACTTTGTACCGGCTAGCTATGTGAACTAATTAGCTATTATTAATCTTCTAGACAATAGTGAAGACGTTAGAAGACTAAAACAACTCCACGTGTTGAACCTTGGTGACTTTATGTGATTTGAGTTTGAGCTGCATCAACTAAATTTTACCCATCAATACATTATTCCACTTAATTCAATTTTAGTTATTATTCTTTCCTTATTAATTTTAGTTATATTTTCATTTTTTTCTCTCAGTATTTTATTGTTTCTCTTGCTTATTAACCCTTTAATTGTATTTTTTTTTGTGTTGAGCCACCAACGGAAGTGTTCTCTGATTTATCTTTATGTGTATACATACATTGTATGTCTGTATAAGAATAATAGTATGTTATTGTTGAGGAGCTTCGACAGAAGCCTCTTTGCGTGTGATTTTTTATGTGATCATATTTACTTATGGTTTCCTTAATATTGTAACCGATTGTAAATTTTATTTTGAAACAAAAAAAATAAATAAATAAATATGTGTGTTTGTTATTATGTATTTAAAACCTCATATTTTACTCCTTTATATCGGTTAACCTGTGGAACGATATAAAATCACGTTACAGGGAAAGGCTGATTTAAAAATTATTCCTACCATGGCTGGCAGACTTCTCCATGTCTCATCCTAATAAACCAGGCTTAAAGGAAGATAAGAAGAAAGATAACAAACTTAAAAATAAACAAATTAACATTATAAGTTATGGTAATATAAAAATAAAACCTAATAATTCTGGAATTTTCCGCATTAAGCAATTCCATTGAATCGATGACACAGTCCGCCAATAAGCAAATAGACGTCTATCTATGTCAGTCCCGAACGTAAATGAAACGAACTTAAAACAATATTATAACCTTCTAAGAATAAGCAAAGTCTTAAAATAAATATAATTCGATCAAAACGATCGATTAATAAATGTATAAATTTATTAAAATATTGTAAAGAATAGTAACCCCACTACGACTGTTAACTGCGCACTGACCAGAAAGAAGTATTTTTATTTGTTTACTCTCAACTCTCAAAAAATGAGGTAAAATGTAATTAAAAGTTAACTTGGAACTTTCTCATTCATAAAAGTAGATATAAACCCAAACAAGATCAATACTGTAAAACAGGAATAAAAAAGGATAGTCTGTGCGGGTCATAAAACAATTATATCTGAAAAGTGAAAAGCACTTTCCACTTTGGAATACTATGTAATATAAAATCTCTGCAATTTACAATAAAGTATGATATTTATATTAAAAAATTTGGAATTATAATCGAAAAAGTTTTCTGTGAATACATTTTTTAATTTAATTTTAATTAACTTTTTAAATGGAAACTTATTATTTTAAAATAATTGATTGATTTCTTTTTAATAATGATAGAAAAATATTGAATTGTAGAGAATTCCTTTGAAATCAATTTTTTTACTAACTTATATAAGTTCATTTCACAATACATAACTACGCGCGCACGTACACACACACACACGAGTATCGTCATCGGCGTCCAAACATGAACGAAATTAAAAAAATAAAATTACATTCTGCCATACGCCAAATCCATAAATAGCTAAAACAATCATTAATAATTAAAACGTACTACAGTAAACAAATATTTGAATATAGACGGACGGCCTTGAGAAATCGTAAAACATTCCATAACATCGTGTCATTGTTTCCTACGATATTTCGGAAGTTAGCCCCTTGTTTAAACTTACGACGCAATGCCGCAAACAGATAAAATCCACAAGGATGTGGTGTACAGCTAGCTGGCAGTCGCAGTGAACACGAAAGTGTGCGTCTGTCTGAGACACCAGATATCTAAGAGTGAGCCTAGTGTGCCCTATTCGCAAACGGCAAGTAATAACCTCCCCTCGACGGTTATTCCTGTTTGAAGATCTCCACAGTGATACAGTGTTCTTAACAAGACACTCATCACGGACTACCCTCTTCAAAAACAGACAAGATCATCAGAAATAACATGATTAGTGAAAAGAGGCTAGATTATAATCTAGATTATATAGATATAAAAATTATATCTATATAGCTGAGTGCCTAGATGCTCTCATACAACCGCACAACATCATCAGTGAAAAAGTCAGGATGGCATCTTCAGCCCTAATGTCCACGGCTCAATACATTAAAGAGCTAATGACAACAGTAGAACCAAATATGATGACCTGGAAAGCGAATGAGAAAATTGCAAAGAAGTAGCCACCCAAACACAGACGGGAGAGCGCATGAACTTCTCTGATATTATGAAGCGCACAATGTCAGAAGAACTACTCGAGTCAGTGGACTACAACTGGCACACAAATGTAATGCGCAAGTGGAATTACTTGATAATCTATTGAAGGACAATACGGACACATGTCGTTTCGTGGATCTGGCAGACAGAGGGGCTCTGGGGAACAAACATATACAATACCCGAAAGCCGTAGTGGGCGATTTTGTGGAAAACAGCGCGAAACTACTAGGCAACACGGCAAATATAAATACCAGACATCTAACCCTGTTTTATGACTCGGCACAAGGTGAAACAAAGACAAAACGAACAATTCTACTAGCATTTCTAAAAATAAAGGAGGAAGCACTGCTACCAGTGTTCGTACTGCCGGATAATAAGCTGGGTCACCAAGCGGAGTGGATGGCTCTGTACAGCTTTGGGCAACAAGGTGGACGAATCAAAGTACTTAGGCAAGATCCACATAAACTGCGAGACAGGAAAGCTCTACCAGCAGTTAAAGAGAGTGGAACCGTAGTCGTCAGAGCGGCAGGAAAATCATATGCCGACTTACTACGGTTTGTCAAGACTACAGTGGCCAAAGAGGAAGTAGGCGATGTGCTCTCCCTTAGAAAGGGAATAAGGGAAGAATTGCACATCCGGGTACAGGGTGCAGAGAAGGTTGCGTTTCTAAGAACAGTACTCGAAGGACAAAGCCACGGAATTGCAGGTGGATGTCAGGTCGAGGGGCAGGAAAACGATAGTCCACCTTCAGGATATTGAAGGAGAGTCGGACAAGGCAGAGCTGGAAGCAACCGTGAGAGGTGTGGTGGGAGACAATGCTAGTTTCTACGTGTCCTCATTGCGCCCAGCCTACAAGGCGACCCAGAATGCAACGGTGGTTACCACATTCGAAGTAGCGAAGAAGTTGATGGCAGAAAGGATAAAAATAGGCTGGGTACACTGTCGCGTTCGACTACGGGTGCAGGAAGACAGATGTTACCGCTGTTGGAGACATGGTCACAGGTTTTCTAACTGTACAGGGACAGATAAGACGTCCCTCTGCTTTAACTGCGGGCGAGCGGGATACCAAAAAGCCCAATGTGGTAATTCACAGCAATGCCTTAGATATGGCAAGAAGGACCATCAAACAAGGGACTGCTCGATTCGCAAATGAAGTGCCTCCAAATAAATACCAACCGAAGTAGAAGGTCACTGGACAGCTGCTGGGAAGTTGTTCTCAGTCGACTCACACATGTAATTATCTTGTCGGATCCGCCGGTAACGATTTCCTCCAGTCCCATCTGGCGTACAGATGACAACCAAGATGTCGCGATAGGCTTACCGAGGGCGGGAGTTCTTCTCATCGCCTCTAACACGTACGCTCTCTAGGAAGCGTACGTGGTAGAAGCATGAGGCATAAAGTCCGAGACCCGGCCTTTGGGGTGAGGCCCAGGAACGACATAGTCGGGCTTGGCCACCTCATTTCAAAGGTTAGAGGCAGGCAAAAATAAAAGAAACAAACCGGCGAGCTGACCTGTCGTACCGGACGTACTGCCGGCGGACGGGAAGGCCCGTTTGAATTAAAAGGACAATCTCCTGAGCTGTAGTAAGCTTAATCCTGCAGTATCCAGCTCAAGAGGCAGGAGGAAAACAATGTATCTATCGTTGGGTTTAAAGTAAATAATTTTATTAATTTTTTTTTAATTTATTGATTGAAACTGTAAAAAAAAGGTTTATGTATTGATATGATTTTGACAGTTAATAATCTCGTTATTTTTCATTATTATATATATATGTCACATTTTTCTAGTACGTAGAAAGGTAATTTATATCAAAATCTCTTGTTAAAAAATGAATTTCATTTTAAAAAGCAAAATTCTCGAAAAAATTAAAAATATTTATTACAGAACATATTCTTAAAACGTTAAGATTTTACAATATTATAGCCTAAAACAGTACCTAACGTTTACCTGACTACAGTGCTTAACTTGCTTACATTTAATCAATATTTTAGAAGGTTTGAAAAGCTATAGTACGAGCGATACTGTATATTTTCTTCGAAATTATTAATAAAATTTTTATTTTTATAAATCGTCCTTTGCGAGAGAAATTATCAAAAATCGATTATCCGCCAAGAAGGTGCGGTATGTTGGTAAATACTTAAGTAAAATATTAGCAGATATTGCTAAGATTTGTATGTGCATAAATTTCTAATTTCTAAAAAGTAATTATATAGCGTTTTCCCGTAAAATAATAAAACAGACAAATCAAGACAATAGGCGCAATTATAACTATATGGTCAGTTATGACCGAGGTTTATTTATTTAACAAATCAAAATATTATTACGTAAAATGACGCTGTAAAGTAAGACTCGGTCTCAGTTTCATTAACTTTTAGTGCTCATATAATAACGCAATGTTGGAGATAAATTTGCAGCTAAAAGCAGATTAAATTTCAATAGAGCATCGATTAAATAAACATTCCCCTCGGTCTGGCGTTCTTGTTTTTTAAGTGAACATCTTTATCTATATTTAAGTGTAACCTATAAATAAACATCGAGGAATATTGCTGCTGTGTTAACATACGTACAAAACTTTCCAGTTTTTGTTAGCTCGATTATTTATTTAGGAATAATAAATATCACTGGAGATATTCAATGTTTTGCAAGAAAAATATAGGTTTTTTAAACCTATACAAAACTTGTAAATGTTATACATAGTATTAAACTTAAGTAAACGAAAACCATTCTAAAGAACAAACCATTACTAAACGCAATTAAAACAGTTCTAAACTATTGTAACGATTATTATATAAGCTATAAACTTATATAAACGTGTTATTATTATTTGTTAAACTGTGTATTAATCAATAATAAACTTCATGTACTGATTAAACAGTGAATCTTATTTTCTTATTCACGTTGCCTAATATAACATTTTTCGGTGACCCCTACGTGATTTGAAAATTCAAACATAATTGAACAGTGTACTTAAAAGGTATACGGTGTAGCTTAATTAAACGATTTTAAAGTGTCTGAACGAACTTGAGTGAAAGCCGATTGATCTATCAACAAACATTTTAGTAAGTTGTATTCATAGTGAGCTACACGATTTGTGTGACTAATTTGTGAAAGTAAGTATTATACACTATTTTATTAAACATTTATTTAACTATTTATTAAACATTTTTACAAAGAATTATTGAACGACGCAACAAATTAAACATAAATAGTTAATTGTGCTAACTAATAAACGTGCGTCTGAACGAACATTTAAAACTGTGTAAACCTATCGATTCCATCTTCCACCTACCAGCTGATCATCTACCACTCATCCTACTCATCGTGAACAACGTATCCTTTATAGAAATAAATAATTAAACATATAGTAATAAATATTTTTATTTTCATAAAGTTATAATTATTTAACTTATAGACTACCTGTATACTACTTTTACTTAAAGACATTATACATTTTGTGTGTATTTTCCATATGTTTATGTATCATTAGTTGTGTTTTAAGTACAGCATTATGAACTATGTAAGATGTAATATGTATTATGTTTTAGGTATCATTGATTGTGTTTTATGTACAGTATTATGAATTTGCTTAGAAATAGTTAAGTTTCGTTGCTTTCGTTGTGAATAAGTACAGTCATTTTATTAAAATTGTCAAGTTATAGACATATAAGTTGTAAGTTATAAACAAATTAACCTAGTATATTAATGTAAGTAAATTTTAGGTAGCATTTGCTAAAAAGCTTAAGTACGTACTGTTCGTGAGTGGATGTAGTTCCTCGTGGCTCGTCGGTATTTTGTCTTAAAAAGTGATTTTTACGTGTGTATTGTGTTGTGCGTATGTGTAATTATTCATCGGGATGTGTTTAACAATCGTGTAAGTTTGGAAGATGTAGATATTTGTATGTGATTAATTAGTAAGTGATATATAATATTAGCCTAAGACCACGTGTTGGCGGTATAATCCGTGAGTGTTATTAGCTTTATTTGCTAATATTTAATACTGTATATTATTTATTTTATATATTTAGACCTTAGTTAGACTTATTTGTTAGTTTTTATTGGTGATATATAGTTTTATTATGTTACGAGCACATTGTTAACCAAACTTTCGCTACGTGCTCGTATAGCGGAGCCTGCCATTGTTGCAGGTCTGCCAACTCTGGTGAACTTAGTGAGTACAAATAATATATGTTTTCTCGTTATACTATTAAATTCAGTGAATGGTTCATATTGAACTGGTGAACTGTTGGAACTTTTCGGAAATTTTTCTAAGTCCCATAGTAGAGTTTATATAGGGAAATTTAGTTTTCTATATATCTCGGTACCTGGGCCCACGGCCCCAAAACCTTTTTGGATCTAGGCCAGACCCTCCTACACCTCTACACAGCAACCAAGTTTCGTCACCGGCATCTTTCCACCCCCCCGGATTTTTTCAAACTTTTTACCCCTCTTTAGCCATTTTCTTCCTTTTTCCGAATATACCCTCTTTTTTTAATTCGGACCTTCGTGTGGCCCTACATTTCTTAGAGACGAACCGCGTACTTACCCGCTATTGTTTATAGTATAATTAGTGCGCGTCTGAAGGACCTGTATTCCATAGACAATATGGTGAAAACCTGAAAACAGAAGGTTTGGAGGTCACTCCAAAGTGAATGCGGACCCTCTTTCGGCAGTAGTACAGGAGGAACAAATGCAAAGCGAAGACGTTGACGAAATGGCAAAGGAAAAGGCAAGAAAAAGAAGCACCCGTCCAGTAGCAGTTTGGTGGACAACGAGGAGGTGGATATCGCTACGACATTAGAAGACCTCGAGGAACTTGATGACTTCCTAAATTCCATCAAGGGAGGCCGTCAAGACCTGAAGACCAAAATGTCCAGAGTAAGGGGCTGGATTGAGGAAATGGCGCCAATTCTGAGAGATAGCCGGTGGAGAGCCGTTTCGGTGGAACGGGGTGCACAAACGGCACCAACAGGACAGTCTGCGATAAAAGACATGTTGCAATCTGGCAGGACGGCAGATCTGCAGTCGATGATAGAATGACGGTAGACCAATCAGACTTACGAAAAAACGGCTCTCCTCACGGAACTCCCAAAAGATGAGGAGGACAAAGGGAAGGTCTTCGTCTACAGCATGAATGGAAATCCCAACAGAAAATATGAAGACAAAGTTAAGATGGCGGCATCTGCAGCCTTTGCGGGAATAACGGGAGGACTAGAGGGGCTTCTGGACGCGTTTTCCGAGAAATGTGGGCGGTTACGCTGCTAGGGGACAAGGAGGATGTCCACCAGATCGGAGATAATTATGTTTTACTAGTGGACGGTGAAAGTATTGAGACGGTGGAACATCTACTTTCTGGGTGTGACAGGGTCCTCAAGCACGCGGATGAAACTTTCATCCTGATTACCCCCAAAGGACGACTGGAGGAGCTGACCAGAAAAACAGGGAAGTCTTGTAAATTTTTAACGCATTAATTTAATTTTAACTTTGACATAGTTATCTACCCTTTCTTGTAGAATTTCTAGAATATTTAGATATAGAAATAATTAATTTGTAGCAGCCATTTTCTGTTGAAAGGGAACTGATGATCACTCATCCTATATAATAAAAAATACATTTTTCTACATTAAGCATGCGCACAGTCCTGAAGAGAAAGTTCGTATTTCCAGTTATTTCTAAATATTCTAATTTATGTGCCGTGGAAACAGGAATTACCACTCAACCTATTTACCATTGTCAAATCATTTACGTCCCGCGAGTCTACAACTGTTATTCTTGTTTCCTTTTATTTTAGGCGCTCTGTTAGATTTTTCTTTCGTAATTTCCATTATTAATAAATTGTATTGACCACACTCAAGTAAAAATACGGACCAAGATCCAAGTAATCACTCCTTCATAATTATGTTAGAACATCTTATACTTCGCAATCGAGTATGTGAAACATTTTTAAGGATTATTATACTAAGTTATGTATAAAAACCGTATCAAAGTAAAATATTAAAACAGTGGGTAGGATATCACAATGTCATATGAAATGATTTTACTAAGATGATGTTTTAAATTTTACATACAAGCGGACATTATTTTAAAGTATGCCTTTTAAAACGACTACAAACAAGTACTTATACTCTAACTAATCTAATTACACATTTATAATTTTTTTATTGTGATATCACTGTTAATTTAAAAATCAGAGTAGATTCTGATTTTTCGGTTCTCTAAACGTTTATTATAATCGATATTATTTTTTGTTTTTTTAAAGAATGTAACTTTTAAAGTACGGTTAAGGTTTTTTTTACAGATATGTTTAATGTATAGCAGGCCATAACCAGTAATAAATAAAAAAGTGTAATTCATAAATAGCATAATTCTAGGAATAAAATAAAATTACATTTAAAACACGAACAAAAAAAAATTTCTGGAAACAAAAATATTAATATTTTGTTTACACTGTGAGTATTATTATCCTCACAATGAACGGTTGGGAGCTTTTTATTATTTATTACCCTACAACGTAAGTATTTCCAGTGTAAAGATAATTTTTCATTTGTTATAACTAAACAAAGCGATGTATTTATTCAAATAGGGAAATAATACTGGTTCTTTTTATTGTACTTGAGTCAGATAACTTTTATAAAGAAAAATGTAGTCATTTTTACTGCATGTATTTGATTAGATTATATTTTAACATTTATTACATACCAGACGCTATCAGAATTATTACAATAAATATTACTATGTAAAATCTTTCATCTATTTTATGCAATGCTGACATAATATATTTTATTGAATTGATTAATAAATCAGTAAAACTGATGATTAGAACCTCGCTGTTATTTCATTAATTAGTAGTCAGTTATTATTAATTACGACACTTCATGATTTATCTAAAATATCAACTTTAAAACAATAGATTAATAGGATATCAACATTCAAAATATAATACTACATCAAATTATATTAGTCACAACTGCCGATATCATTACATTTCTTTGCCACCAGGTTGTAAAAGCAGCCAATTGGGAGACTCGTTATTTTTACAAATGATGTACAGTTAATAGAACCACGGCAACTAATCAGAATAATCTGAGTGATACTCTGGATATAATTGTCCGATCAGAAGGCTCCCATAACTGCAGTTCGGCACCCTAAAAGTATAGGAAGCTTGCACGGCCAGTGAAAAGCATTGATGTTGGAAAGATCCTCATAGCATCATAACAAAAGAAAAAGATCTATTATGCTTTGCCAGCCTACATCAGCCGCCATGATAATAAATCCTGTCACTAAACGACTCGTAGACTCATTAACATTCAAGCCCCCTCGGAGCTTTATAATTTTATTTTTTTTTATTTTTAATAAAAAGGACCTTACTGCAAAGTTTAATAAAGTAAAAAAAATCGGAAAACACATTCGGTTGTAATTGCAGCATAATCATGCAAGCAAGCAAACGAAATGTTAAAGTTTTTTTTTTTTTTTTTTAATTCTTTAAGTTAAAAATGTGAACATATAAGCTGATAAAATTATCCTTTTTTTTTTAAAAAAAAGACCACATTTAAATTACTACATTTTTAAGTAGCCAATTTAAATTTACAATAACTATTTATATTAAATAATAAAACCTTTCCATAAATTTTGAAAAGAGTTCTCTAACTTCAGATAAACATAAAAGACACTCATAAATTAAACAAATATGCGTAGAGCATCAAGAATGTTATAATAATACGGGTGGGCTAAAGAAATTACTTAGAAACAGAACCGAGATGCAAAGATTATTTGCTAACAGATGCTCTCGTCAGCTTTGTTTCCCTTGAATAAAGCATCTAACATTCCGACCTCCATGATCGTGCTCTAGTCTTTACATCCAGCACTCAACCCCGTATCCTCCAAAGAAATATCTTATGTACACAGTCTACATGAAACCTTATAATTAATTTATTTTCATTACTTCAGTTTTCTCAAACTAGGAAAATAAAATTACACTGAAATAATTCAAAGTTCATTCAGAATATCAGTTATTATTCAAAACACATTTAAAAAACTGTGATGTACATAATTATATTCTAAAAATAATATTAAATATTAATATTAAAAGAAAATTCAAATAAGGTGAACTTAATTATTTTTTCCTAATTACGATAGGGAACTAATTATTTATTTATATTTCACACCATCCATATATCATTTTAGGCAAAATTATTTTATAACTAATTAAACCTGCAAAAATTTCATTAGGCCATTTGTTATTGCAAAACAGAAAACGTCAATTTAATAGAAAACTATATATAAAATAATTTTGAGATAGTGAAAAATATTCAACCAGATAAATCTAAGTAGAATTGACCGGGAGCATATGAACTGCAAAACACATTAGATCAGCAATGTGATAATAAAAGCAATATCACAGCAAAAACGGGAGTAATAATTTCTAAATTCTTTTTCTTGATTGCTGGTGACTGGCTCACCAACTGGAAATCAGTACTACATCTAGCAAATAAATTCAATGTTTATTTTGGTTCTATGATTACAGATATATATAAAAATTTGGTAGGGTCTGATTTGATTTATCTGGAAAAACAGAAAAAAGTATTCACATTGATGGTAATAAATTGTCAATGTTTTTCAAAAAAAATCAATGAAAAATTAAATGTACAAATAATAAATAAACTTAAAATAAACGTTTCTCCTGGTCCAGACAATATACTTGCAAGGCATATTAAACAAAATTTTCATTATTTTTGGATTAATTTTTTAATAGAATTTTTAATCAAGGATAATACCGAATGGAATTAAATTAACGCACATAAAACCGCTCACAAATCAAGTGAAAAACACAAACTAAAAAATTATACGCCGATATGCAATTTATCTGTCTTTTCAAAAATCATGGAGTCCTTTGTAAATTTGTAACTGCTCTTTTTGTACTACTAATTGCATTTTTGATAAATCTCAACACGGCTTTATCCCTGGTAGATCGATACCTCAGGTTCTTTTTTTCTTTTTTTTTTTAAGGCGAAAAACGATTGATCGTTATCATCGCCCGGAAAATAAATAAAAGTAAAAGTAAAAGTAATTAAAACTTAAAACTACTATCACAGTAAGCAAAATCCGGAATGGGTGTAAAAGGCCCATTCTCGGATAACAAAAACACTAACATGTAACTTAAAACTACGTTAAAAACTATCATATTAAAACTAAATAAAACTTAAAACTAAAAAAAGAGATAAAACTTACAACTAATATCACAAAAATCTTACAACTAATATCACAGACGAATTTAAAAAACATAAAACACACAAAAAAAAAAAAACAATATGAATATATATACGTAAAACAAAATTCCGATAGGAAGTGTAAAAGGCTCGCTACTCGGATAACAAAAACAATACATAGGACAATACATACAATTACAAAACAATACATACTAATTAAATTTTTTGTATTAACCCTATACTACGTAAAAACAGAAACATCCGGTTTAAAACCTCTTTATCATTGCACAAGTACCATGGATGTTACTGGGTAGTTTAAATTTACGACGTAATGCCGCATAACATACGCAGTCTACGAGTATATGTTGCACAGTCACGCGGCAGTTGCATCGTGTGCATAGAGGTGGTTGTCCTCTTGTAAACAGGTACTCGTGTGTGACCCTCGTGTGTCCTATCCGCAATCGACAGAGAACTACTTCCTCACGCCGGGGTTTTCTGTATGAGGAGTCCCATGGTAACACAGAATCTATAATCTGACGGAGTTTATTATCAATGGTAGCCGTCCAATCACCTTGCCACCTTGCTCTTAATAATTGTTTTACATAGTTTATGAAATCAGAAGTAGCAACTCGGGTGGTGAAAGGAGGCTGGTTACATGCTTCTTTGGCAGCGGAATCTGCATGTTCATTACCTGGAATCCCTACGTGGCTAGGGACCCAGCAAAAACTTAATTCTGTGTTACGATTATTCAACTCAGCGATTGCGTTATAAATTTCAATGACGATAGGATGTTTAGAATAAAAGTTTTTTAAGGCATGGAGAGCACTACACGAGTCACTGCAAATAAGAATTTATCTATATTTAGGGTTAATGATGTTTAGAGCCTTATTTATAGCGTATAGTTCAGCGGTAAACACACTCGTAATACCGGGGAGACCAAGCATATAAGTTCTCTCATTGACAACAAAAGCACACCCAACTGTATCGTTTTGTTTCGATCCATCAGTGTATACAACCGCGTCTGGTTTCATCTTGGAAAAAAAAAACACACTGAAACATTTGTTGAAAGACAATAAATGGTGTTGATTGTTTATTGTATGTAGTCAGGTCAAAATTAAAATTTATGAGTTTTATTCTCCATGGAGGATATGAGCAAGGATACATAGGAAAGAATGACGGTGTGTCAACATTTATATGCTGCAGCAGACGCAAGGTACGGACACCTACAGGTGCAGTACGACGTGGATGGTCCTCATACTTTCCTAGATTAGGATTTCTAAAGACCGAGTCAAGAACCGGGTGATTTGGCTGTCCTCTGAGACGAGCAAAATAACATAATAAGAGCTGGTCTCGTCTATCCCAAAGTGATGGTTCACCACAGTCTACAAGTAAGCTTGTGACAGGACTTGATCTAAACGCGCCTGTGGCAAGCCGAAGGAAAGCAAGATGTACACTATCCAGCATTTTAAGCACGGTTTGACGAGCTGAAGAGTAAGCGACACAACCATAATCTAAACGGGAGCGAACAAAGGAATAGTAAAAACGTAGCATACATGATCTATCGGCTCCCCAGTTGGTGTTAGTAAGGACTCGCATCATATCTAGAAGTTTGGAACATTTTGTTTTCAATTCTTTTAAATGTTTGACCCAAGTAAGACGGTTATCAAAGAATAAACCTAAAAACTTGACGTAAGTAGAGATAGTAATAGTCTCCCCGTTCAGAAATATTTGCGGAATAGAAGGGTTTCGTAGCCGAGAAAAAACTACACATTTTGTTTTTTCAGATGAAAATGTGAAACCAGTAATCCTGGACCAAGCTTCAAGGTGAAATATAGTGTTCTGCAGTAGTCTCTCTGCTGTAGGTGCTGAACGGCTTGCAATGTAGATAGCAAAGTCGTCAGCAAATAGAGAGCATGAGACAGGAGCCTGAACACATTTGGTAATATCGTTTATGGCTACAGAAAATAAGGTGGCACTTAATACACTACCTTGGGGCACTCCATTCTCCAAGATGACACTATCTGAGAGCGAATCATCCACACGAACACGAGCCGTTCGGTGATTTAAGAATCCCCGGATAAAAGCAAGCATATTGCCCTTGATTCCCCATTCTTTGAGTGTTAAGAATACCACGTCGCCAGGCTGTGTCATACGCCTTTTTTATATCGAAGAAGATAGCTACGAGGTGCTGCCGATTTAGGAAAGCGTTTTGTATGGCTGTTTCTAGTGATACTAAATGGTCAATAGAAGATCGTCCTTGTCGAAAGCCATGTTTCTCCAAGTACCATGTAAGTCTGCGGTTTACCATTCTCTCCATTATTTTACATAAAACGCTTGTTAATGAAATAGGGCGGTAGCTTGAGGGGTTCGTTTGGTCTTTACCAGGTTTTAGTACTGGTATAATAAATGCTTCTGACCAGCCGGGTGGGAAGACTTGTTCGGAGATTAAACCGTTGAAAATATTCAAAAGTTGTTGTAGTGCCGAATTAGGAAGGTGTGAAAGCATGGAAAGGCGAATGTTGTCCGGTCCAGGGGAAGTGTCCCGTGAATTTTTAAGTGCATGTAACAATTCTTTAAATACAAATGGAGTGTTTAATTCACCAACCGAATCAGCAATGTTTAACGATAATACTTCTATTTGTATCTTGTACCGTTGATAATCGTTATTATATGATGAAGTGAGAGACACCGAGCGGAAAGATTTTGCTAGACTATTTGCCACTTCCGAGGATGATGAAAGGAGTTCTCCTTCATCAATAAGACCAAGAATAGATTGTTTCGGTGATCCGAAGATTGCACGAATTTTCTTCCATACAGTAGACGTGGAAGTAGTGCGTGAGATAGTGCTCACGTATTTCGTCCATGAATTCCTCTTAGCGTCCAAGAATACTCGACGGCACACCGCTCTAGCCCTGCGGTATAAATTTAGATGTTCTGTTGTGGGCCTACGATTAAATTTACGTAGTGCCTGCCGTCGATTCCTAATAGCAATTTTGCATTCATCGTTCCACCATGGAACGAAAGGACGTCTAGGATTACCCGATGTTTGTGGGATATATCTGTTGGCATTCTTAAGTATCATGGACGTAAAAGAAGAATATTGGTCGAGGATGTTCGCTCCATCGTCATGCTGAGATTGGAATGCTTTACAGTATCCGTTCCAATCCGCCTTTTCAACAATCCATCTCCGTGGCATTCTTTTAATCTCGCAGTCTACACCGAAACTAATAATAATTGGTCTATGATCACTGCCGTGATAGTCATCACAAATCGACCAATTAAAATGAGGGAGTACATTCGGTGAGCATATGGAAAGATCAAGGTTAGATACAGCACCAGTTGATAAGGACATAAATGTGTGTGATCCATTATTCAGTAGGCAAAGGTCAAAATCTTGTCTCAATCTGTTTATCATATTTCCTCGAGTGGAGCAGAAGGTTGAGCCCCAGGAAATATGATGGGCATTGAAGTCTCCTACTATTAACGATGGAGATGGTATTTGTGTAAGGAGATTTGAGACATCTAAAGCACTGAACACAGTGTTCGGTGAGAGATACAGATTGCAGATATGCAATTTGAAGGGAATAGTGACCTTTACTGCAATAGCAGGAATGACAGTGGTTAGTTGAATTCTTGTAGCTGACACCCCATTCTTCATGAAAATCGCTACTCCACCACTCTCCCTACTGTCTACTAGGCAGTCGTATCTCTCGCAGAAGTATCCTCTAAATGTAATTCGGTCATGTTGTAGGAGGTGAGTTTCCTGGAAACACATGATTAGTGGATCATGTGTGTGCGCCAGTACTCTAATATCTTCAATGCGGGACCGAATACCTCTAACATTCCACTGAACAATGTTCATAAGTGTAAAAAGCAAATAAAAAAATAAATTTCGGAAACTATATAAAAATTAGTTGTACGTGATTCGGTTTTTCTTTTTTGAATTTTTTATTTTAAAGAACTCCGATGCCCTAGGGTCGGGTGGTTCTTCAACCATATCCTCCAGTATATGAGGAGATGGTGGAGGAGATTTATTTGAATGGGATGCTGTAGTTGACATCCCAGAAGAGATAGTTACGTGGGTTCCCTTTACGGGGAGCTTATTAGGTGGCTTACTGCCAGCTGTGATAGTCGCTATTCGTGGCGGTACGATTTTGGGAATAGGAACTTTCGTATGTATCATACTGTTTGATTCACTAGCTGCGATGGAGGACTTTTGATTCATTTTTGTCAGCTCTGAGATAGTGGCTGTAAGTGAAGCTACTTGATCAGATAGCATCTGAACAAGTTTTTTAAGCTCATTGCAGGATCCGCACTGCTGATTATTAGCATTTGTAGGAATTTGTTTAGTTGTAGCGGTGGCAAAAGATACGTCTGGTTTAACCAGGTTCCGTGAGTTGTTTATCTTTTTATATTCTCTACGTGCAGCCGGAAAAGATAGTTTTTGCTCCGTACAGATTTTGAGAATTGCCTTTTCTTCTTTAAAAGTTGGGCAATCTCGGGAGCGGGCTGTATGTGGACCACTGCAGTTTGCACATTTTTCACTTTCTTCGCAGTTAGTGTCGTTGTGACCTTCTTTACCACATCGAGCACAGATCTCAGTTTTCGTGCAAGATGTTGTAGTATGACCAAAACCTTGGCATCTGAAACATCGCCGTGGGTTGGGTATGAATGGTCGTACCCGAACCGAGAGGTAACCCACTTTGATCTTTTCTGGTGGAACAGGGAGACTGAATGTTAGTATAAGAGACGGTGTCGGTTCTTCTGTTCCGTTCTGCCGTTTCATTATACGTTTCACCTCAACAACATCTTGGTGGCACAGCTCGTCAACTATTTCAGAGATATCTATATCCAGAAGGTCTCTACAAAAAATTACACCCCGGCTCGTATTTAGCGTTTTGTGGCATTCTGCGCTTATATTTATGCCACCCATATTACGGAGACGTAAGATAGATCGACTCTGCTCATCGTTGAATGTTTCAACCAGAATCGATCCGTCGCGTAATTTCCTGATATTCTTCGTGGAGCCACTTGCACCTGTTATGGTTTTGTTTATTAAAAACGGTGAGACCTTTTGAAGGGAGCCACCTTCCTGACTATTTCTGAGAATAACGAATCTAATATTTTTATATTTTGATTCTTTCTCTTTTGTAGGACTTTTATCCTCGTCAGACGAAGCTGATCGAGGTCTCTTCGCAAGACTTAAATTGGTGGTTTTTTCAGATGGACCACCAACCATCATAGTGTTTATTATTGGAACTGAAATTTTGGTCCCACGAGTACCGGCGAAAAATGGACCACTCCAGCAGAACGCACGCGTACTGGAGCTAGAGCTAAATACAACTGGGTTCGCCCTGGTGCCCAGAGGACATCGTTCGAGACTCACTACCTAGAGCCATTCACCCATCGGCACGATTTGTTCCCACCTTGGGTTACGGTTGCGTTTCGTAAGATGTCGCAACACCACCGAGTGTAAATGTAAGAAATATCAGTGTAGGTTGTTGTTGTGTAATTGTGTATGTGTGTATGTTGTAATTTATGTAGTGTTCTTGGTGTAGTATATGTGTAAAATGTAAAGTGTTCCGCAGCTCATTGTATAGTGGGAAGAAAAGCTGCGGAGGCTAGGCCCGTGGGGACGCCAACCCCCAAAGTCTTAAAGAATAAGACTCCCCGTCGGGGAACATTTAGATATAGGGGTATGTCCAAAGATGAGATTGAACGGCTAATTGATCAAGAGTGGCAGGATACATGGACACACTCTAGAGTTGGGGATTGGACCAGGCGACTAATCCCCAACATAAATATGTGGACTAGTAATAGAATAGGTAATGTAGATTTTTATACGACACGAACTGTTGACGGGGCATGGCTCGTTCGGCCATTATCTGTTTAGAATTGGAAAAAGACCTACCCCACAATGTGTGTACTGCCCAGAGACTGATGATGCGGAACACACTGTGTTTGTATGCCCAAGATGGGCTCCAAATAGAAGAGAAATTTCGGACAACGGACTTACACCTGAAAACCTCTTAAATTGGATGGTCTATAGTGACGATAACTGGGATTGGTTCCGTAGGTTTGCCGGGGAAATCTTACGCACCAAGGAAGAAGAGGACAGAAGAAGGGGTTTGTGAAATTAGGGTAGGGAGGACAGTCCCTCCGTGGAGGGCCCGTACGCCGTGGTGTGCGGGTTCCTGAGAAGGGGGGGAACTCCTGGGGAGTGTGGAACAAATAAAAGATCGAGTCCCGGTTGGCGGTGCCGCTCCTGCGGGTGCCTCGGTGCTTAGTGGGGGCGGTACCGCTGATTAGAGGCAAAGACATAATGACCGAGACCCGGTTCCCTGCTGAGGGGATGGGAGGTGGCGTAGCCATACCCCGTCTCCGAGGCAGGGGATTAGAGGCAGGCGAATAAAATAAAATTAAAGATCCGAGACCGGGGGAGCTAACCTGCCGGGCCGGGTGTACAACCGGTGGGCGGGGGACACTCCCTTAGAGTAAAAGGACACTCTCCCCGACTGAGTATACTTAAATGGATATCCGGTCGGGGAGAGTAGGGGAAGGGGGGAAAAAAAAAGGATATCGTTCGACCCACTACATAGAACCAATCATCCATCAAAACAATAGTTTCCACTTGGGGTTACGGTTGTGGTTTCGTGGCACCGCGAGCAGAAATAATGTCAATCTCTTACAGCAGTTTCAGAATAAGCTAGCGAGGTGAATAACAGTGGGTAGTGGGTCCTTGGTTCCCAAGGAACAATGTGATCCAGGATTATTTAGAATTACGGTCCGTACGGAAGGAAATACACAGTTTCAATCCAAAGTACGAACCTCGGCTTACCACACAAATCACTTGGCAGTGAACCTACTAAACAACGGGGAAGGTATTAGAAGATTGAACCGACTGCATATTCTAAGTATCCCTATATTGTCTTAACGTGTCTATCAAACTTCGGATGTGAGTATTGTGCATTTTCTATTTAACTTAATACTAAATTTGTTACGTATACTTTATCTTTTTGTTTACATTTATTCATCTTTTTTTTTTTTTTTAGTTCTACTTATGATATTTTGCCTTCTATTGTTCGAATAGAATTCACAAATGTCAAATTGTAGCATTTTTTGTAATGATAATAAATATTACAGCACTCAAAGAAAAATTGATTATTCAATTTTCTTCTGGAAATTCGATATTACAGAAAAATATTGTCAAGTCGTTTTTTTTTAGATGTAAAAGCTACAATCTGAATACTCAATTTAGAGACAAATTTTATGCACAAATACCCTATAAGCTGTCACTTAATCATAATAGCTTACATTATCAAACGTGACAGAATGTATACCTAGCTTTTCTACGTAATGTTAACCTCCATAACCCTCAACTACACTGCCTACAACGATTTCTGTTTTTCACAGTAATTTATTCTTCCATCAGTTCCACATCAAAACCATCACACTTTATTCTAAACATACTGCCTTTTCAAACACGCACAAATCCCATCATAAAAACAGTAAAGTAAACGTAAAACCACAAATATAAGTCTACATCAGCTACACTTTTTTTATTAACTCAATATTTAAAATTGTAATGTGATGGTACCATTGAGACCAGAAGATAAAACTGTTTTATAATTCAAAGAGATCATAGGTGTATTATTAAATAAAACCATTCTCATATGTCAGGGTTCTATCAAGAGAACATTGCAATTACGTTAGAATTACAATTCAAACATTACAGTTAATACATTCTGAAAAGTTTTAAAACGAAAGGAAATTCACAGGAACGACATGAATTCAAGCAAAGAAAGTGTCAGGAATTTATAACAGACATACGGATAACTGAGAGAAAATAACATTGATAAAGAGAAATTACAAAATAATAGTGAAAAATAAAATACAAATAACCGTTTCAAAAATGTTTCATTAAATATATTATAATTAGAAAAATGTAATTATTGAAATTCATCATCACCATTGTCGTTTCCTTCGGTGGAACTAATATTACTTTTAATTATTTTTATTTACTTTACATGTACTTTTACCGCAGTGTCTAGTGACCTTGTCTTCATTAATAAATGAAATGGCCATTTCAGATTAAATTTTAAGTAAAAAGTTTTTTTAAATATTTTATTCTAATTTTGTTCACTTTCCTTGCAGGAAAGATATTTTCTAGTTATATTTATAAGAAAATAAAAAAATTATTAAAAAAAATTTAATATGATGTTTAAAGGTCAGCTTAAATACAGTCAACAAAAATCAACTTCTTCCTGGACTAGCCACTACATCCGATTCAATGCCCCGTACATAGGGAAGTTGTTTTCTTTCCTAGGCTTACAACAGAATGACGTCATCAGCGCGCGGACATGATAATTATAATTATATAGTAAACAATTAAGTATGAATAATAAACAATTAAAAATAAGCTTAAAAACTGATTAACAAAACCGCAGCATAAATTGAAAACGCCAATGTCTTATGCTAAAAGCGAAATAAAACCACATTGAAATACAACAATTAAAATTTAACTTAAAAGAACTAGAAAATTAAATAGATGAAAAAATTGTATGAATACTAAATTTTATGAATCCAGATGCAGGGTCTTAAGGAATCGTAAGACATTCGATAATATGGTTTCATTGTTCCCTTGGATGATAGCCCCTAGTTTAAACTTGCGATGCAATGCCGCATAACAGACACAGTCCAAAAGGACATAGTGTACCGTTAGTTGGCAGTCGCAACGAACATAAACGGGTACGTTGGTCGAAGTCATGAGATATCGACGAGTGAACCTTGTGTGCCCTATTAGCAAACGGTAAATAATAACATCCGCTGACGGTTATTCCTGCATGAAGAGCTTCATAGTGAAACAGAGCTTCATTCTTAACAGGACGAAATGATTGTTGACGGTATTCCATTTACTTTACCACTCATAACGGACCACCTTCTTCATAAAACAGACAAGATCATCTTAAACAACTCGAGTATATAATTGTCAAATATGTATTTGAGGTAGGTTTTGACCGAGTGATTGCTCCACATTTTGTACCTTCATTATATGATTGGAAAGAGAAAAAGAGAGAGAGAGAGAAAAATAAACATTTTTCTTTTTTCCGAAGAATCATTATTAGAATGAGAGAACGTATGGAAGTCCATTTATGATCATGAAAATTTTTATATTTGTTTTCTGTTTTATTTTTTTCTACATTATGTTGTTTTGAATTTATTTCTTGATTTAATTCGTTTGTAAATTTTTTGTCTTACCAGTGATTAATTATTGTATTAATATTTACATTAAACCACCAAACGAAACATTTATCTCAGACAATTTTAACGAAAACCAATTTTTTTTTCATTTTACCCATTGTACTTTTATATCCATGTATTGTACCAAATAATTACCATACTTGCTCTTCATATCTATTGTAAAAAATAAAATGTCTATTATAAAATATTTATTTTAATTTTTATATTGTTACAAATGATTTGTGTGTTCTGAACACATAACTTTTTCATCAATATACTATTACTTCTTTCATTACAATTTATTTTTTAATTATTATTTTCCTCTATAAAACTAATAGCAATAAGAAAAATTACATTTCACGGATGTTGTTCGATCTGATCGATAATGTTAACAGTTAATACCAAGAGTCGGCACCATCTACTAACAGTATATTACTCTGTCAATCGTTTCGCGGAAGTACGATAGTTAACGTTTACAAAACAACACTCGTTTGTCTCCCTTTTTTAATTAAGACAGTAAAATATCATTAGTAATATTTGAAATTTGTTGCTTAATATATATTTTTTTAACCTGTTAAAACCAGTGAAGAATAATTTTTACTTTAATTTAAAAGTTCTATATTATTTAGAAACAACTTTATAATAATTAAGGTATATACATAATTTTTTTGTGAATATACATATGTATACATATTTTATAAATATTTAGATCAAAATTTGATGGTAAGGTCGAATGTACCAGGTGGCGTTAGTGTGCACGTTGCTACATTTACAAACTATGACATCAGGAACGTAAATTATGATTTACGATTTATTAATATTTATGCCACCCACATTAATACCAAGAGAAGCCGCCTTACAAAAAAAAAAAAAATATTAACTTATGGAAAATTAATTTCTTTATATTTTATGGTATACTCCTTTTTTTGAAAAATATAATTAAATTGCATTACCAACAAATTTATTCGGTTTCGCAGAGAGAAAGGGTAGAAACGACGCTATTTTTAGTTCCAAGATTAATCCTGAAAGACAAGTCGGAAAAAACAAAACTATTTACAAAGTATTTTTATACTTTGTATAAAAATATCTTAGATGGCACTGATAAGTGGAATAAAATTATTAACGTATTAATGAAAACATGATTAACTGTAGAGAAAGAGTTATTGACAAACCGTAAAATAATCAGTTACTCGTACAAGTAATAGATTGAGAGTCACGGGCACAAAGTTGCAAGTATTGTTAATGCACGTCGTTATGTGACAAAACAACCGTTATAAACGTTTTTTGTTAATTTATATTCTCAAGAAAATATCAAAAACATTTTCAATTTTAAATACATCAACTGTTTTTTTTTTTACTCGTATGTTCATACCATTAGTCGATGATTAGTTTAAAAAATCTCACCAAGGCTTAAAAAATTTTGATATTAACAGTAAAGTATCTATTTAATTTGCTCAACTATAGACCGATAACTATTTCATAATAACCCTAAGGATGACATTGTTATTTTTGCTGAGTTTATATGTGCTATTGTTATATACGTATAAAGTTGTGTGGTGATGCAGTACAGTTATCACGGTAGACATGGTTGGAGAGAGAGATAAGAGGTCATGTGGTGGTCACCCTTGTTAAGGCGCTGAGAGGTTCGTTAGCCCTGAAGAGCCCTTTGTGAAGTCACAAAGACAGAAGGGTTCAGTAATTTCATCACTCTCTCGCTCATCCGTTGCAGCAGGGCTTGTCCTTTCATAACTTACATTATATAAACCCAAAACCGACGTACTTACGTGACTATAATCGAGTACAACATTGTTTTCGTTTTGTGTACGTCAGATATACAGAAAACTAAAACCACACGAATTATTTCTTATTTCACTTTTCAGAATATTTATCATATTCGCATAAGAACTGGCAAGGATTATTTTAAAATATTTATTTATGATTATATATTTCTAGTTTTCCCCTCTAAAAAAATTACAAAGTATCACAACAAAAATTCAGTTTTTTTTTTTTTTAATAAAGTACATTCAAATACTTGTAACAATGTAGTAAGTCAAACTGTATCCGTATCCGTATGTAGTAAGTCAAACCTAGAATCAACATAATTCTACTGTATAAAAACACAGCACTACAATCACTGTTTACTAGATCATTGCTAGTAGATGCATAATGTACGCTATCTATTTAAAAATAAATAAATACTTTTAATTACGGAAGAACTTTTATTAGAAACCTTTATTTACTATAACTTCCTTACAATGGCGAGGCTCTAGCAGAAAAGTTGTAAGCGCTTAAAAATAATAAATACTATATTAACTTTGTTTTAGTACGTTCCTATGCCAAAGACAAAGACTGATATCAATATCGCATTCTTCAAAATTTTTAAAAAACGTAAAATTTCTAATAAAGTAATTTTGTTACCACTATCCAGGTAATGGTGGACTACAGTCGATTTTCCTGGTTATTTATATTTAAATGCTCTTTTTTGTTTTCTTTCAATTTAACCTCTAAGGATCATACACAGCTCAGACGTCTTTATTTTCCAAAAACTTCTTTAGAATACCTTTAGTAGAATAGAAATGAGAGTTCTGGGACAACCTTGACCTTGAACCTCCGAGGTCAAGGTCAAGGGTGGAGTCAAGGTCAGGTCAAATGTCAGACCAAAGGTCAAGTCAAAGTTCAAGACCTGCAGTTTATTCGGCCGTGGTGGGGGAGAGCTGGTTTGGTATATACTGTGCGCGTTTTCCTATCGGCAGCATACATCAACGAAGTGAGCCACAACTGCTATTGCTACTACTGCCTACTGCAGCAACCATTACTACTACTACTACTACTACTACTGCTACTACTACTGATAAGGTGAGTCGAATTTTTTAACGCAGAGTGCGGATACTTAGCGGTGTTAACGAAGCGCTCGTGTAGCTATTAATCAGAGTGCGGATACCTGGCGATGTTAACGAAGCGCTCGTGTAGCTATTAATCAGAGTGCGGATACCTGGCTGTGTTAACGAAGCGCTCGTGTAGCTTTAATCAGAGCGCGGATAACTAGCGGTGTTAACGAAGCGCTCGTGTAGTTTTTTAAACAGAGTGCGGATACCTAGCGGTGTTAACGAAACGCTCGTGTAGTTTTTTAATCAGAGTCCGGATACCTAGCGGTGTTAACGAAGTGCTCGTGTAGTTTTTTAATCAGAGTGCGGATACCTAGCGATGTTAACGAAGCGCTCGTGTAGCTTTTAATTAGAGTGTAGATATCTGACGATGTTAACGAACGCTCATGTAGCTTTTAATTTTAGCGCGGATGTCTGACGGTTTTAATGAAGCGAACTCTTAGTATTTTAGATGAGGTATTGATGTAGTGCACATCATAAAATCTAAAATAGACTATGTGTTTTTTCAGATGGCCGCAATCTCAGTAAAAAAAGGGAATCGATGCATAATGATAAATTTAGATGAAGATGATAACAACTCCCTCAAGTCCACATAGTTAAAAGCCTGCTTACGGATGATTCCATCCAAATTAGAATTTTTACATTGGCAGATGTGAATGTAAGCGTAAAGAAACCGCAAATCTCCACAGACATTGATGCTAATGTGAGAGTGGAAAGAGAGCAGACGCAGGGTGTAGCCGGAAACTCCGCTTCGAACATCGTTCGAGCTAGGGTTGCACCTTGTCCTCGTGTCGAGGCGGCCCCCTCTACCAGCTCGTCTGATGGAGCTGCATTGCCCTTTTCATTTATACCCACACCCGAACCTGCACTCCTCCTAAACCACCGTCAACCAATCGCTCATGCGGATGGTGACAACTGCATAATACTATGCAAATGTCTTATCCGCCCAAATCGTACGCGCATTCTTCGTGTTGCCTGGATAATGCATTCCTAAGAACTTGTGCAATAACGAGTATATCACCTTGCAGACTCTCATCGAACGCGCAAGCTCTCGAAATTCGAGCAAAAATTTTCGATTAGAGGATGAGTGCTTTCATACGGTTTTTGTAATTGATGAAGATATACGGTCACCGCATGTGTTCCATCCGTGTGATAATGACGGATGTGGTGAACCGATAACAGTAGAACGCGTTATAGGGCTTGCAGCGGATGCAGTTAATGTTGAGATGTCTCTTGATCCCTATCTGCAAGCGGGGGATTATGAGCAATCATGGAGATGATGATGCATGCTCCATTCCTCACAACCAATTTCGATGGGCTGCGACGTGGTATTATCAGCATCCCTGCCGAAGAGGAGGATGAAGAAAGCGATAAAGATGATTGGTAAAGAAGCTGTTGCAAATATATGCAAAAAGCCTAATAAATAAGCGTGCACGCTAGCCTGCACGCTTTTGAAAGCGTACAGGTTAACCTGAACGCTTTTTCAAGCTTTTTAGAAAGCCTACACGCTAGCGTGCTCCGAAACCTCCGATACATTCAGACCTGCTGTTCGGCGTTCAGTGTGAGGCTGGATCTGGTTCCGGAACGGAATCCAGATCCGAACAAGTGACCAGTTCGCGGCTTTGCAGCGGTGGGGAGGTTAGCTGTGCGGTATGGTATACGGAATATTGTAGCTATGATACGGTTGCTATAACACACACACACACACACACACACACACATACACACACACACACACACACACACACACACACACACATAGCCATCGTTTCTATACCACCGTTGCAGTCTCCAATACCCGGTTGCCTACCCTACCCCTTCCCTCTTTACGCTCCCCCGTATTGCTCTTCTCTCTCGACCAGTGTATATATACGGGCCGTCTGCCGCGTTACAGACCATACATGAAGCAATTGCATTTAGGTGTCAGGCTGTCAGACAGACGACTTATTTTAACTAAAAATCATCTGCAAAATATGCACTCTGTGGAAGACTTGTTACGCGCCACCAGACAAAAAAAAGGCGCGACAACTGCACATCGGCGATCAGGGAACCACTTTCCACGACGAAGACGATTGCATCACTACCGTCGCTGAGCGGACCCATATTCTGTCAAGCTCGGAGAAGGAAGAGGATCGTGACACTCAGCTACCCAACAACGAGCTGGGATGCAACGTGCTGGAGGAGGGCGGCTACAATTGCAACAGCGAGTTGGAGGTGGCATCGCTGACGCCGCTCAAGCCGCCGATGGAGATGTTGAAAAGGATTGTACAACAGACGGAGGACTCGCTGACTATCACCGCGGAACGGACGGCGCAGGGCGAGGACGAGACAGCGACGACGACGCGCCGCAACAAGAAACGTGTGCGGATCTCTCGCGAGACGACGACCTCGACGCTGCCTTTGAAGAGGCCTACGGAAGACGACCGTCCGACGACCGGTGGCCAGACCCGGACTGCCAAACGTCAGAAGAAGACAGCGACGACGACCACTCAAAACGACCCAGACTCACTGACGTTACTGACAATTATTTCCCTGCTTCCCAGCATATTGGTGAGCCAATTGCCAAAGATCCGCAACGTGTACGTTGCCAGGATGAAGGTAATCCCGTACGAGATAGGCAGGATCATACATCAGATCATTATAGCCTGTCAGTAGTTCAGACCTGTGCCCCCTGGCACAATGTTATTGAGCGACTTACCAGCGGAGTACCCAGACCATTTCTCATCTCAGAAGTCGTACCCGTACAAGGAGATGCTTCTTGTGAACGAATTCTTTCGGGAATTCGAGATCAGCTGTCCCGCATCAGAAAGTACAGGCCCAGGGACGACTCCTTCGTGCTCGTCTGTCGGCATGCCACCGACAACCCAGAGTGGGAGCACCTACACGTCCTCCATACGTGCAGCTTCCAAAGATCCGCCTGCAGGTGTAGAATACGGAAGCAGTACGGAGCGGCAGTTAGACATCGACACGTTGTTCGCTGCTGCCAGCTCGAAAAGACGAACTGGATCCGTATCGTCCAATATCAATATGCAGAAGGCCGGACAGTCCTACTCCTGGTCTTCGGAGACGATAAGTGGATCTATAGATTGGAAAATTATGACGATGTGATGGACTGTACCTTTTTTTCTCCGAAGCATGGTAAATGTATAAACATTTCGTCGCTGTTATTAAATGTTGACATAGCGTACTCATGGTTATGATATCATTTTCGTCGTCTGGATGAGCTGCATTTTTTAGCACGAGCACCTTTAAAATCGATAACATAAGGGTAATTAATTAATAAGGGTAAATAACATAAGGGTGGTTTGATTGTGTGTCTATTAGACACAACTGTAATACAGTTACAATCAAACCAAAAAAATGGAAGTGATAGCAGATGACCTTAAGCGGCCATCTGCTATCACCCATCCTCTTGGCCATCATCCAACAGCGTCACGACCGGACTACTGACAACAAGCAATATCTTATAGGATTATCACGTGTTAATAGTGTGCGGCACGTGTAATCTTATAAGATATTATTGTCGGATGACGGGGATAGGAAAATAACAGACTAAAGTTGTAGGATGTATCATATATATATTTTATTGTAATCCAGTATACATTATTTTGTTATTATCCGGATGCACATAGTCCGGTTACATTAACTACTTAAAACTAATTTATATCTATTTCATATGGACTACATACTAAAGTATAAGAGTCTTTTTCACTTCCTATCGGTGTAATTGTCGGTAGAGGTAATGTTTGTCTGTATAACGATTCTTAAATTTGTCGTTGTTATAGTCTGGTTTCATGTGATGTATTAGATGTAATTCTGTTGATATTCTTATGAAATATTTGAATTTCATTACTCCTGTTTCGTCTTCTACATACGGTTGTCCTAGTGTCATGCCTGGATATGTAACTCTGTTTTGGAATACAGTTCCTGATCCTAGGTATTGTGTTCCTGTTATAGTATGACTTAGTAGTTCTGTTCCTGGTTTTATTATTTGAGTTTTTAATGTTGTTCCTGTTACTCCTGGTATTAATGTGTCCCATTTATCTATTTTATTTGGTTTGTAACAGTAATTATGTGTTAGCGTTGGAAAGTGTATTGTCTTTTTATATTCCTTTCTTTGTTCTATTTCTTCCTTTGTTATTATGTCTAATGTTTCTGAATATAGCTTGTTGTCTTCTGATTTTAGGTGATATGTCGGGCCGACGTCTTCTTTTTTTGTTGTTGTTAGTTCTAGTGGACATCTGTCGTATGTTCCTATGACTAGGTTTTGTGATCCTTCAAATTCGTATGTTGTGTAGTTTGTAGATCCTCCTTGAAGCAGTCTTTGTCTAAGTACATTGTAGATTTCCAGTTTTATTTCCCCTTTTACCCATGTTACACCCCATGCTAATTTGTTTAGTTCATTGTAAAGATTAATTGTTTGGTTGTTTGCAATTTCAGTATCACACCACATAGATGTCCAGAATCCTGCGTATTGATATGGAACTGGTATTGGTCCTTGGTCTGATGTGAAATCTAATGTCATGCAGCGGCTGTTTTTTACGATGTTGTAGTAGCTGTTCCCTCCTTTGTTCCATATGTTGAGGACCTGAGCATACGAAAGAATATAATTAATGTTTTGTTTAGTCTTTTCTTTTTTATATTGATTATATTATAACGTATACTTACCCTTAGTGGTAGTCTGTGTCCATATCCTTCCCCTCCTGCTCCATCTCCTCCTGGTGGAATTATTAGGCTGTTGTCTGATGATTTGTCTGATTTTGTTTTTGGCTTATTCTCTTTTCCTGCCATTTATTTTGTAGTTGTTTTTTTAATCTCCTTAGTTCCAGTACCTGTTGAACATATTATTTATTAATTTTTTGTGTAATGTGTGTTAGTTGGTTTTGGTTTGTTATTGTAAGTAATGTTTATAGTTACCTCTTCCTGATGTATTTCGTCGTGTTGGTCCTCTATCGTGTGTTCCTCGTCGAGTTTTATCACTCTCTGAAGACTGTCTTCGCCTGTCATTATATATAAGATGGCAAAGTGTATAGGGTTTATTATTCCTGGAGGTTTGTCTATCCGGTTCTGTTGTAATTCTGTTGTTATTGTGTAGTCTTCTTTTCTGTGAAATATTGTTTTGTTGAATTTGAATATTTTGATTCGTTGGTTGATTTGGATTTCTTCGTTTCTGTCAATGTTGTTTGTTATGGGCGTGGCTGTCGTTATGTATACTGGTAGTCGTTTTATGCCTTCTTTGTCTTTGTGTTTAATGTCCGTCTTTATTGTCTTTCCTTCTAGTAATAGTTTCCATGTTCCTACGTTAATTGGTGTTATTAGTGGTTCCTCGAATAGCGCTCCTGTTGCGTTGGGTAGTTGGTCTAGATGGAATCCACTGTTATCTCGTTCTCTTGGTATTTCTTCTGGTTGTGTTGGTCCTATTAGATTGTCTATTAGTAATGATTTTCCGGCGTTGGTGTTTCCGTATAGTACTAGTCCGTTTATTTTTTTGTAACGTTTGGTTTTTATGATTTCTGTCCAGGCGAATAGTTCTTTTGGTTCGATTTGGTTTTCTGTCAACATGTATTCTATCCACTTTGCTCTTTGTATGTCTTCCTCTTCTACCTCGTAGTCCTCTGTGTATTTCTTGTACGTGTCTACCATTATTCTTGTTAGTGATTGGTGTTTTATTTGTTTTATGTTTTCGTATTTGTTGTATCGTATTATTTTTTGAATGTAGCTGTCTATGTTTAGTCCGAATTCTTTCATCAGTTGTCGTTTTGTGTCTATGTCGATTTTACTTTCCCAGTCTGAGCATGATGTTATTTTGTGTTCAGTAATTAGGTTTTCTATTATGTCAACGACGTTTGCGTTTTTGCATTTTCCGATTCGTTTGTTTTCCTTTTTATCTTCCCAATATTGTTTACAGATTGTATGGTCAGTTATGTCCGTCTGTGTTTCTAGTGTTTCCAATTGTTTTTGTATGTCTCGTTCTAGTTTTGTTAGTCTGGTAGATCGTTTAATTCCATACTGATGGAGTGAGGTCGTGCCGTTACGGATGCAATACAGAATGAATGCCCTAAGATTGTAAATATTTTGCGTTGTGACATACATTTCTGTAAGTCCCGCAGCGTCAAGTTGTAGATATCGTCCGATTCGTTCTCTTGTTCTTGTACTGTTTCCCCCCTTTTTGTCTCCGAAGTATATGATGTGGCTGTGGTCTCCGTGGTTGTAGATTGAGAATTGGGGTTCGTTTCTGTATAAACGTTTACTTGATTCCCTCCATGTTGAGTTTTGGTTGTTGTGGTGGATGATGAAGGTATATCCACATTGAGTATCGTCTCCAACTCCTTTTCCTTCTGTGTCATCATCTGGTCCAGGAGTTGGTCGTCCGTCGTGTTCATTTGAGTCTGTTGTATCTGTGTCGTTTGTTCGTTTCTTGTTTGTCCTTGTTCGTTTATGTTTAGTTTTAGTCGTTTTGTCATCAGTGTCCGTTGCCTTTCGTTTAGTTCTCGTTTTTTTGTAGTATTTGACGGTCCGGCGGAGGGGCTGCTTCCTCTTTGTCTGTCATTATGTGTGTGAAAACTGTCTTGTATATGAACCTCCACGGAGGAGGTACATTGTCCGTCTGCAGTGTCTGTATCGTTTCTGTTTTTGATTTCGTTATTGCTGTTATTGTTTCGTCCTCTGTTTGTGTGTGGAAGCACATGACCTCCGCTCCCTTGTGTCCGTGTTGTGTCCATGTCATTGTCGGTTTGTAATTTTGTTCTAATATGGTCAATATGCTTGACCATATCGTCTTTCGAATACTCTGAGAACTCGTGTTCACCAAGAGCAAGTAAAGACCTCTCCCATTCTCTGCTTCCAACAGCTGGAAAATGGAATCCAGCTCCTTCAGCGGATCCGGGGCAAACCTGTGTGTATGTGTGTTGGTTATTATTTGTTTTATGTCGTTTAGTTGGTCTGTCGTCATTGTTGGTTCGTTTTTCCGTTTCTGGAGTAGTGTCACGTAACGTCTCGGAGCAATGTAGATTGATGTTCCCCATTTGTTCTGTATTGTCGGGTATAGTTGTTTTTCCGTCATTTGGTTCGGCCACGCCCACGGTTTGTTTAGTTGTGTCAGTCTGTCCATTGTCTGTTGTATTTGTTCTATTTTCTTTTTGAAGTCCTCTGCTGTCCAGGTCCTCCAGGTCTTCGTTGTATCGTTTATAGGTGTCGTGGTTGAGTTCTTCGTATGCGCTATTTTCGCCTGATTTCCAGAAGTTTTCTATATAATCTCTTTTGTAATCTTCTTCTGATACTTTTTTTAGCCACCCTATACACTGCTCGTCGTTGTTGCCACAATATATACAATTACACAGGCGTTCTCCGTGTTCACAGTCTTCGTGTATAATACAGTCTATAACGTCTCCGTTGATCATCGCTTCTGTACTGGTTGGTTTGATCGTTTTGTTCTCTATTTATACTGTTGATTTGTGGAATGGGAGATTAATAGGTTAAAGTTCGTGGACGCGGACGTTCGGTGGTGTGTTGGTGTTGGGTATGTCCAGGGTCTTTGGTCTGGTATTTTCCTGTTCCGTAATCCATGTTTTTGTTGAGTACTTATAATCCTTTAGAGATAGGGTTATTGTCAGTAATCCATAAAAAGAATATATATATCTATTCCTATTCCTCTTTAATCCTCCTCTCTCCATTTTTTTGGTTTGATTGTGTGTCTATTAGACACAACTGTAATACAGTTACAATCAATCCTTGAAACTCTCGAGATTAATAAAATACTCCGTCGATGACATAATAGATGCAGGGAATGATGTCCGACATCTACAACTACTTTCCATACTATATTCTATCATACTATTATGTTATTATGATTATGTACAACATACCATATACGCACTTACATCAGAACATCTATCACATACATTCATATTTAACAAAAACATATTACACGCACACTCAGATAAACTCAGACATCTTAAACCACTGCGTATGAATATGTAACGGTTCACAAGGCCGCCACCAATTGATGCAAAATGGTGAGGGAGGTGTCTGTCTTATGTAAAATTATAAATTCATTATTTTAATATAATTTATTTTTGTTACAGATTGCGAACATTTTTTGATAATTTTTTTTTAGGGCGAAAATCGCTTGCGCGTTATCATCGCCCGGAGTCTTTTTTTTAATATAAAAAATAAAAGGATTTAAAACTATTCTAAAAGATGAATAAAACTTACGACTAATATCACAGATAAAAACTAATATAAAATCAAGAGTAAATAGAATTTTACAAAGTCCAAGATCGGTGTAAAGGGCCCATTCTTGGATAACAAAAGACTAAAAAAAAAAACTAAAAACCATAAAAGATTAATATAAAACTTAAAACTAAAACAACAAAATGAAATAAAACTTAGAACTAACACAAATTATATAATTAAAACTAGGTTAAATATGAAAATTAAAAAGTTGAAATAAAACTTAAAACTAACATTACTAAAATCTTACAACTAATATCACAGACAGTTTTTAAAATATTAAAAATAAAAAAATAAATAAATAAAATAAATAAAAAATAACTATATAAAATTTAACAAATTCCGATAAGGAGTGTAAAAGGCTCCTAATCGGAAAAAAAAAATAAAAAAAAAAAAAATAAAGAATAAAAAAAAAATCAAAAACTCAGAAAAAGAAACTTATTTAAAAACTCTTCTAGCATTAAAAAATATACGCAACGATATTAAATTTTTTGCATTAACCCAGCACTTCGAAGAAATAAAAACAACCGGGTTAAAATTTCATTATCATTGCACAAGACACCACGGATGTTTCTGGGTAGATTAAATTTACGACGCAACGCCGCATAACATATGCAATCCACAAGTATATGGTGCACAGTCATGGGGCAGTTGCATCGTGCGCATAGGGGTGCTTGTCCTCTTATCGTAATCGTGTGTGATCCTCGTGTGTCCTATCCGCAATCGACAAAGGACTACTTCCTCACGCCGGGTTTTTCTGTATGAGGTGTCCCATGGTAACACAGAATCTTTAATCTGTCTGAGTTTATTATCAACGGTAGCCGTCCAGTCACCTTGCCACCACGTTCTCAGTGATTGTTTTACACAATTAATAAAATCACAGGTAGCAATTCGGTTGGTGAAAGGAGGCTGATTACATGCTTCTTTGGCAGCAGAATCTGCGTGTTCACTACCTGGAATCCCTACGTGGCTAGGGACCCAGCAAAAACTTAATTCTGTGTTACAATTATTCAACTCAGCGATTGCGTTATAAATTTCAATGACGATAGGATGTTTAGAATAAAAATTTTTTAAGGCATAGAGAGCACTACACGAGTCACTGCAAATAAGAATTTTTCTATATTTAGGGTTAATGATGTTTAGAGCCTTATTTATAGCTATAGTTCAGCGGTAAACACACTCGTAATACCGGGGAGACCAAACATATAAGTTCTCTCATTAACAACAAATGCACACCCAACTGTATCGTTTTGTTTCGATCCATCAGTGTATACAACCGCGTCTGGTTTCGTCTTGGAGAGAACACACTGAAACATCTGCTGAAAGACGATAGATGGTGTTGATTGTTTATTATATGTAGTCAGGTCAAAATTAAAATTTATGAGGTTTATTCTCCATGGAGGATATGAGCAAGGGTACATAGGAAAGAATGACGGTGTGTCAACATTTATATGCTGCAGCAGACGCCAGGTACGGACACCTACAGGTGCAGTACGACGTGGATGATCCTCATACTTTCCTAGATTAGGATTTTTAAAGACTGACTCAAGAACCGGGTGATTTGGCTGTCCTCTGAGACGAGCAAAATAACATAATAAGAGCTGGTCTCGTCTATCCCAAAGTGATGGTTCACCACCGTCTACAAGTAAGCTTGCGACAGGACTTGATCTAAACGCGCCTGTGGGAAGCCGAAGGAAAGCATGATGTACACTATCCAGACTTTTAAACACGCTTTGACGAGCTGAAGAGTAGGCGACACAACCATAATCTAAACGGGAGCGAACAAAGGAATAGTAAAAACGTATCATACATGATCTATCGGCTCCCCAGTCGGTGTTAGTAAGGACTCGCATCATACCTAGAATTTTGGAACATTTTGTTTTCAATTCTTTTAAATGTTTGACCCAAGTTAGACGGCTATCAAAAAATAAACCTAAAAGCTTGACGTGAGTAGAGATAGTAATAGTCTCTCCGTTCAGAAAAATTTACGGAATAGAAGGGTTTCGTAGCCGAGAAAAAACTACACATTTTGTTTTTTCGGATGAAAATGTGAAACCAGTAATCCTGGACCAAGCTTCAAGGTGAGATATAGTGTTCTGCAGTAGTCTCTCTGCTGTAGGTGCCGAACGGCTTGCAATGTAGATAGCAAAGTCGTCAGCAAATAGAGAGCATGAGACAGGAGCCTGAACACATTTGGTAATATCGTTTATGGCTACAGAAAATAAGGTGGCACTTAATACACTACCTTGGGGCACTCCATTCTCCAAGATGACACTATCTGAGAGCGAATCATCCACACGAACACGAGCCGTTCGGTGATTTAAGAATCCCCGGATAAAAGCAAGCATATTGCCCTTGATTCCCCATTCTTTGAGTGTTAAGAACACCACGTCGCCAGGCTGTGTCATACGCCTTTTTTATATCGAAGAAGATAGCGACGAGGTGCTGCCGATTTAGGAAAGCGTTTTGTATGGCTGTTTCCAGTGACACTAAATGGTCAATAGAAGATCGTCCTTGTCGAAAACCACACTGTTCTGGAGATAGAAAGCCATGTTTCTCCAAGTACCATGTAAGTCTGCGGTTTACCATTCTCTCCATTATTTTACACAAAACGCTTGTTAATGATATAGGGGGATAGCTTGAGGGGTTCGTCTGGTCTTTACCAGGTTTTAGTACTGGTATAATAACTGCTTCTGACCAGCCGGGTGGGAAGACTTGTTCGGAAAATAAACCGTTGAAGATATTCAAAAGTTGTTGTAGTGCTGACACCCCATTCTTCATGAAAATCACTACTCCACCAATCTCCCTACTGTCTACTAGGCAGTCGTATCTCTCGCAGAAGTATCCTCTAAGTGTAATTCGGTCATGTTGTAGAAGGTGAGTTTCTTGGAAACACATGATTAGTGGATCATGTGTGTGCGCTAGTACTCTAATATCTTCAATGCGGGACCGAATACCTCTAACATTCCACTGAATAATGTTCATAAGTGTAAAAAACAAATAAAAAAATAAATTTCGGAAACTATATAAAAATTAGTTGTACGTGATTCGGTTTTTCTTTTTGTATTTTTTATTTTAAAGAACTCCGATGCCCTAGGGTCGGGTGGTTCTTCAATCATATCCTCCAGTATATGAGGTGATGGTAAGGGAGATTTATTTGACTGGGATGCTGTAGTTGACATCCCAGAAGAGATAGTTATGTGGGTTCCCTTTATGGGGAGCTTATTAGGTGGCTTACTGCCAGCTGTGATAGTCGCTATTCGTGGCGGTACGGCTTTGGGAATAGGAACTTTCGTATGTATCCTACTGTTTGATTCACTAGCTGCGACGGAGGACTTTTTATTCATTTTTGTCAGCTCTGAGATAGTGGCTGTAAGTGAAGCTACTTGATCAGATAGCATCTGAACAAGTTTTTTAAGGTCATTGCAGGATCCGCACTGCTGATTATTAGCATTTGTAGGAATTTGTTTAGTTGTCGCGGTGGCAAAAGATACGTCTGGTTTAACCAGGTTCCGTGAATTGTTTATCTTTTTATATTCTCTACGTGCAGCCGGAAAAGATAGTTTTTGCTCCGTACAGATTTTGAGTATTGCCTTTTCTTCTTTAAAAGTTGGGCAATCTCGGGAGCGAGCTGTGTGTGGACCACTGCAGTTTGCGCATTTTTCACTTTCTTCGCAGTTAGTGTCATTGTGACCTTCTTTAGAACATCGAGCACAGATCTCGGTTTTTGTACAAGATGTTGTAGTATGACCAAAACCTTGGCATCTGAAACATCGCCGTGGGTTGGGTATGAATGGTCGTACCCGAACCGAGAGGTAACCCACTTTAATCTTCTCTGGTGGAACAGGGAGATTGAATGTTAATATAAGAGACGGTGTCGGTTCTTCTGTTCCGTTCTGCCGTTTCATTATACGTTTTACTTCAACAACATCTTGGTGGCAAAGCTCATCAACTATTTCAGAGATATCTATATCTAGAAGGTCTCTACAAAAAATTACACCCCGGCTCGTATTTAACGTTTTGTTGAATTCTGCGCTTATATTTATGCCACCCATATTACGGAGACGTATGATAGATCGACTCTGTTCGTCGTTGAATGTTTCAACCAGAATCGATCCGTCACGTAATTTCCTGATATTCTTAGGGGAGCCACTTGCACCTGTTATGGTTTTGTTAATTAAGTTAATAAAGAAAGGTGAAACCTTTTGAAGGGAGCCACCTTCCTGACTATTTCTGAGTACAATGAATCTAATATTTTTATATTTCGATTCTGAGAAATTCTCTTCAGTAGAACTTTTATCCTCGTCAGACGAAGCTGATCGAGGTCTCTTCGCAAGACTTAAATTGGTGGTTTTTTCAGATGGACCACCAACCATCATTGTGTTTGTTATTGGAACTGAAATTTTGGTCCCACGAGTACCGGCGAAAAATGGACCACTCCAGCAGAGCGCACGCGTACTGGAGCTAGAGCTAAATACAACTGGGTTCGCCCAGGTGCCCATAGGACATCGTTCGAGACTCACTACGTAGAGCCATTAACCCATCGGCACGATTTGTTCCCACCTTGGGTTACGGTTGCGTTTCGTAAGATGTCGCAACACCACCGAGTGTAAATGTAAGAAATATCAGTGTAGGTTGTTGTTGTGTAATTGTGTATGTGTGTATGTTGTAATTTATGTAGTGTTCTTGGTGTAGTATATGTGTAAAATGTAAAGTGTTCCGCAGCTCATTGTATAGTGGGAAGGAAAGCTGCGGAGGCTAGGCCCGTGGGGACGCCAACCCCCAAAGCCTTAAAGAATAAGACTCCCCGTCGGCGATTAAATAGCTGTTGAATAGCCAACATTCAAGTGGCTTTGCACCTGCATATTGACACCATCTTTGTAGTAACTCTTTGTTCTGGATTTCAAAGAGACCACAACGGCGTTTATTTTTATATCTCAATCCGAATATATCCACAAACCAGCAAAGAGAGGCGTTCTTGGAGTACCAGATGAAGTGAGAACAACGGCTGTAGAAATTCATGTTCCGCAGTCAATAACAACTTGCAGAAGATGTAGACAGTGTAATTCCAAAAATGTTGAAAAAAGAACAAGAATTCTATGCTTAAAATGCCAGGTGTCTTTATGCATCGACCCATGCTTTGCTGGTTTTCATAAAAAATAACTCATTTTCATATGAATATACTTTATCATGAATATGTATACCTCCTTTTTACATTCAAGTTATTATTAAGTACAGTTTTGTAGCAATGAGTTATATAATTTTTGTAAAAAAATCACAATATTAAACTACTTTTGTGACTTATAAATATTACTTTATTATTGCCTGGGAACTCCAGTGGGCTCCGGGAAGTATAGTTCCCACATTTGATAACATTATAACTGAAAATGGTAAAATTTTGAAAATTATAAAGTTATTCTATTGACAGTTGTATTAACGCTATTTAATATAATATTTTTTAAATTATTTCAAATAATAATTTGCCTGTTAAAGGGTTATAAATGGGTTAGTTCTTAAAAAATACAACAATTGGCGCTGATGTGTGACCCCGTACTTTAAAATACTTTAATATAGGTTTTTTTTAAATTGTTGGTTTTAGGTAATTTAGAGATAAAATAATTTTTAACAATTAAAAATAGTTTGAATTTATAAAATAGCAGCAATAATTTGTTTTAATTAAATAAATACCTACTTAATAATTTTTAATTCTATTCAAATAATCTCACATCAATCAACGCCATCTCTTTCATTTTAAGAGAACTAAACAAGACCAGCACTATGTATATTGTACATTCTAAAATTCTAAATACATGCAATACAGTACATTAGTACAATCTAAAAAGAATGCAATAAATTATACTTCTATATATATATATATATATATATATATATATATATATATAGGCATTGTACACGCAACGCGCTAATGAAATAGGATGGCCAAATTTACTTCAACTTTTGTATAAACTAAAAAATAAAGAAGAAATATCTCTTGAAGCTGTTGCAAATTTCCATTATATAGTAAAAAGTACATTAATTAATGAGGATGCAGTTACATGTGCAATTTATTTTAATAAATTAATTAATGTAATTCTCAAAATATTTTAATCAAAACGGTCGAGTCCTTTCAAAAAATACATCGTAACTTACTAATTTAAAAGAATAGAATTCCAACAGAGAGGAAGCCCTGCTCACATTTTAGCATGGCTGGATAACGCTCCTAACGATGCAATTAATGAAGACAACAAGGCTACAGAACAACAAGGCTGTAGAACTAATAGATTGTCTAATATCCATATCAGAATCATCTGGTTATATTAAATTGCAAACACATAAACATACTTTCACGTGTTATAAAAAAAATTACATCCAAACAAAAACAAAAATGTAGATTTGATGCTCCTTTTATGCCGTCTGAAAATACAATGATTTTAACACCAATGGAGAATACTGAGGATGGATTTGCACATTATAAGAAAAAATATACTATAGTTCGAAACAATTCAAAAAATTTAGATTATATTGATATGAATTATTTAAAAAAAAAAAAAAGATATACAAATACATGAAGAATATGTTAATAGCATCAGAGCTGGTATTATTCGACCAAGAGTGTTTCTCAAACGTCAACCAAACGAAAAATGGCACAAACCATTCAATCCTTTATTATTAAATGTAGTTAAATCAAAAACCGATTTTCAATTTATTACAGAAGAATATTTGTGTGCAAATTATGTTGTTGAATATGTTAATATTAATGGGGCGTTAGTAATTTACAAAAAAAATTATTGAAACTATGAATGAACATCCAGAGTTTGATATAGTCGAAGCAACAAAAAACATAAGTGTTAAAATTTTAAATAACACTGAAATTACAAGTCAAGAAGCAGCATGGTACTTATTAAGAGAGCCAATGTCAAAAACATCTACAGTTACAGTTTTTATTTCTACGGTATGGCCCATTGAAAGACAGAGAATCAAAAAGAGTATGAAAGAATTGAGTAACATGGAAGATGATTGTACAGTTAAATGGTATAGATATGAGAAAAAAACAATTATTTAGAAGACATTTCTTTGGCGCAATTTGTATCAAAATACAGAAAAAATATCAAAGCAGAATATGTACTTCGTGATGAACCAAGAATTATACGTTATAGAAATTATGATATGGCTAGTGATTTCAACGAATATAAAAGAGAAATGGTCACTTTGCATTTTCCATTCCGCAATGAAGCGACAGATTTTTTATCAGACATGAAATTTATTCAAATATATGACAATGAAGATCTAATTCTCCAAAAATGAAGGAGTTTGAATCAAATATAGATATTGACAAAACTTTACAAATTTGTCGTGAATTATGCTGCGAAGAAACTCCATGTGATGAAGAAGAAATACAAAATGTCGCAAATAGATTTCCAGAAACAAATCCTTTTGAACAATTATACAACGATCCAAACTCAGATATAAACGAAGATTTACGTATATAGCATGCTTAATAAACTTGGACCTATTGCAAAAAAAAAAAAATGTCATGTCCCACGAAGATTTGTGTAATTTAATGCGCATAGCAAATTAAAAGCAAAAAGATCTTCTTTTGCACGCCATATACCATTTGTTATCTGATCCTGAAAGTCCATTGCAAATATTTTTCACAGGACCTGATGGCTGTGGAAAAACATGTGATTAAATTTATATATAATAGATTTACAAACACCGATGGATATTGTAATGCGTATGTAGCTTGTGCACCTACTGGTAAAGCTGCTGTGGCTATAGATCAGTGATTCTTAACCGGGGGAGCCCGCACCCCTGTGAGTGCGGGAAGGTATTTTTGGGGGTGCGGGAGAAGCCTCTAACAATATACATATATTATTTTTGCGATATTTGAAAAGTATATATTTGAATTTTCGATAACATCAACCAATTGTTTTTTGTTTAAAAACGGTTAGGTAGATTTGGCTGCGTCCGCTCCCACTCCCTTACCTATTATTGTTTCTGCATCATCGCCAGTTTGTTGAAAAACCTCTTGAGACGGTCACGTGTACGCATTAAAACTATTTAATGCATTCGTATTGATCAGTGATTAAAGCCCAAATAGGATACATCGATAATACAAATGTAAGTATTTTTCTCACTAATTTAAAATAATACACCCGAGTCTCGTATAACACGGTTATATGGTTCCACCAAAATGTCGTGTAATACAAATCCGTGTTATACAAGGTTATAATAAAAACGCGGGTATAATAAAAACATTATACCCGCGTTACCTGAATACTATTTTATATGATAATTATTTAAACACAGATAAGAAAATATTTCTAGTGCCAAGACATCTGGACAAGCTGTCCTAGATTTTTATTAAATGTTTTTATTTTCGATTCTTGTTAAATGACATTTAAACCCTGTTTTGGTAAATCCGAAAAAAAACTGCAAAACAATTTTTTTTGCCAAAGGATTCAATAAATAAAGTTAGTTTCGTAATTGCTTTCAGTAAACGGATAAAATTACACATATAACATTATTGTATATGTAAATAACCATGTGTTTGTCGTTTTAGTGAAACTTGCAAAAAATCAGCGTTTTTAACCATTTATCGTAGCAAATTACATCCTCCATAAAGGTTGTAATAAACATTATTATAGAAATCTGTGCCGTTACGAAGTTATAAAGGAAATTCAAACAATTTGAACTTTAACCCTTAATAAAAAGTAACGCGCTCGCTAAATTGATAAGTCTTGACATGCTCCGTGAGATTTGTCATGACACATTCCATGGACGTAAAAATCAAACATATTGATTATTTTATTAAATTTTTTTTTTTGAAACCGTGTTATACAAAGCATATGCCACAATTTATTCATCCGTGTTATACGAGGTTTGGGAGTATTTTTGTTATTTTTTATATGTTATTTCTAAATAATTTAATTTATTATAGTATTTAATTGATTTATGTCCCTACTATGTCAAAAAAACGCCAATGGAACGACAAGTATGTTGCTTATGGATTCAGTTGTACAACAGAAAAAGATGGTTCAATGCATCTTATGTTCCAAGATATTTTCAAACAGCAATCTCAAACCATCAAAGTTATTAGAGCATTTCAACAATCTGCATGGTGGTGAAGCTGCATGAACAGCTTGAAGTCAAAAAAAGGCTCGATTTGATACCAGTGGTACTATCTTAAAATTATGCTAGCCAGCAATTCAAAAGTCCCTGTTAGAAGCGTCATATCAAGTGGCATATTTGTGTGCAAAGAAAAAACAACCCCGTATGATCGCTGAGGAATTAATAAAACCTTGTGCATTAATAATAGCTGAAACTGAATTGGATTCTGAAGCGCATAAAAAAATTCAGCAGATTCCGTTATCGAACGATATAATTCGATCGCAAATTCAAGATCTTAGTAAAGATATTTTACTACAAATAATAGAAGACATAAAAGCCAGTCCACTAAAAGTAAGCGTACAACTGGATGAGTCAACCGATGTTTATAATTGCAGCCAGCTCTTGGTATTTGTGCGATATATAAAAGAAAGAGAAATGATAGAAGATTTTCTATTTTGTGAGCCACTGGAATTGACTTCGAGAGGAGTTGATGTTTTCAATCACATCAAAGATTTTTTTTCAAAATGTCAACTACCAATGAATGAATGTGATTGGTTCAATATGCACTGATGGGGCCCCAGCAATGTTAGGCAAAAATTCTGGATTTTTTTTCAAACATAAAAAGAGAATTACCGCATGTTACAATAACGCATTGCATGTTGCATCGTCATGTACTTGTATCGAAAGCTTTACCAGAAAGTTTAAAAAACCATCTAAATACTGCAATAAATGTAGTAAAATATATCCGTGGACGAACGCTTAATCATCGCATTTTTCGTGCCTTTTGTGAAGAAAACGGTGCTGCGCATACCGTGCTTCTATATCATACTGAAATTCGATGGCTCTCTAAGGGCCGCATACTTAACAAGGTTTTTGAATTGCGCGAAGAAATTATTCAGTTACTGACTAGTCAAAACTGTGATTTAGTAAAAGATTTTGAGAGTAAGGATGCAATTCTGAGACTAGTCTACTTAGCAGATATATTTAACCATTTGAATGATTTGAACATATCAATCCAAGGATTTGATAAAAATATAATAAAAGCTAGTGAAAATATATCTTCATTTATTGGAAAATTAGAAATTTGGATACGTCGAGTTGAAAATGGAAATTTGCTTGATTCAATTGTTGTAGAAAATGAGAAAAATACAATTATACCCGACATTGCAATACATTTGAAACAATTGAGCGAATCATTCAACGGATATTTTTCTACTGGAAATATTACCAAAACTCAAAGATGGATACTGGATCCATTTTTATATAACCTAAATTTGATGGATGATAGCGATTTAAAAAAAGACGATCTAATTGAAATGCGAGGAAATAGCCACATATACAAATGCAATTCGAAAAATTTGAATTGCAACAATTCTGGTGCATACAACTAGAAATTTATCCGCGGCTGGCGAAAGAAGCATTACAGTTAATGATAACGTACAGACGTTTTTCGCCCTCCACAAAAAAAAAAAAAAAAAAAAAAAAAATTACAGTTACTAATACCATTTGCCACCACCTACCTGTGTGAAATGGGATTTTCATCACTTCTTCACATCAAATCTAAAGCGAGAAATAGCTTAAATGCAAGTGATGACTTAAGAGTGGCTCTTTCAAAAAAAGAGCCTCGTTTTACAAGCATTATTTCGGATAAACAACAACAGTCTAGTCATTAAGAAAAATAATATTGTTATAAAAAATTTACATTTTTAAAAAAATAAACAATAATTTTCACAAAAAAACGTGTTTTTCTAAACCTAAAACTCGAAATGTATTTTTCAATGGGGTGCGGAGACCTTTTTTTCAGATTCAAAGGAGTGCGGCTCACTTAAAAGGTTAAGAAACACTGCTATAGATGGTACGACAGTACATACTGCATTAAAAATACCAATGTCAAAACTACTTCCAATGAGCATTGAAGTCTTATCAGTACAGAGCAGTATTCAAATTTGTTAGTTCTCATAATCGATGAGATAAACATGACTGGGAGTAAATTGTTAGAACAAATTGATCAGCGTTTAAAACAAATTACGGCAACTTCAAATCAAATTTTGGCGGTTTAGATATTATATTAATAGGAGACCTACGGCAATTACCACCGTTTATGGGAACTCCTATATACTAACAAATTAAAACCAAATTGACTGAACCTACGCAATGGCCTTGATTATTTTTTTTTTAATTATCACAAGTAATGAGACAAAGTAATATTATGTTTGCAAAAGCTTTGACAAAAATAGGAGATGGAATAAAACTATCTGATGAATTACAATTAATTGAATCAAGATTTATAACTAAAAAAGCGGAAACGAAATGTCCGAACGCTGTACGACGTTTCTTATCTAATGCGGCAGTACAAGAATATAACAATCGCATTTTAAGTGCTGCAGAAAATAAAATCGTTTCAGACAAAAATTACATAAAATTACTGCTATCGACACTGGAGGATTACCATAAGAAATAATCTTTGTTATCGATAAATACTACACATTAACTACAAATGTAAATATTTCAGATGCCTTGGCTAATGAAACGGTTGGTAAATTATGTCAAGTGGACCGAAATGAAGACGATGATATTACAATAATTTGGATGCTATTTCCAAAAAAAAGTGGAAGAAAAATCAGAAAAGGAGAAGTTATAAGAAAAAGCATAACATAAATCCGAATGCGGTACCAATTTTAATAAGGACATCTAAAATACCACTAAATAACAATAAAAAAATAAATGCAAGAAGAAAGCATTTTCCACTTGTACCTGCATTGCAATTACAATACATAAATCACAAGGAGGCACTTTCGATGAAATTGTTTATGAATATGACAAAAGTCATTCTTTAGAATTAGCGTATGTGGCTTTGTCAAGAGTTACTTCTATAGAACGGTTATATATTGTAACGAAAAATAATAACCCAATATTTTATCATGGAAGAAGAAATTCAACATCAGTAAAATCATTGCAAGAGGAATTCAAAAGGCTTGCATTGAATCCACTAATAACAATCAGTAAAACATTGAGTGATTTCATTACGCAAAGAAGAATTTATCTATATTGTCAATTAACTCTCAAAGTTTACGAGCACACGCACAAGATCTTAACGACTGTATTGTATAACAATCAAATGTACTAATATCAGAAACTCATATGAACGACGAACAACCTACAGATATTCCAAATTTTAATTACATTTTCAAGTTCAAAAGAGCACAAGTTTCAGCTGCCGGAGTAGATATTTACCATAATGCACACAAAACACTACACATATAATGAGTTTTCATATGGACATTCATCTAAGACAAACATCAAATTTTCGCTTCAATGTATCTGAAATTGGAGAAATATGCGCAGCGCATTGCAAAGAATCCAATGAACAAATAATTCTGATAATAGCCGCATATACTTCACTGTTCAACAAATTAAATAATTTTTACAAACAAATTTGCTTATATATACTGAAGAAGGATCAAAATTACTAAACGAAAATTTTCATGAAATACCCATAATTTTGAGTGGAGATTTCAACATAAATTTTGCTGAAGAATCATCAAAGCCACTCGTAGACGTTTTAAAAGAAAAATTAAACTTAATAACGTCTAATGATAAAAATATAAGTACAAGGTATGGAACAACAATAGATGCAGTATTTACATGATATTTAGATAGACTTCATTCAAGAGGATTTATTTCATGTTTTAGTTATCATAAACCAATTGTTTCATTTTTAGAAGAATCCGATAATACCAATAATGTAAATATTATAGAAATTTCTCCAGATAATGATAATACAAATAATATAAATATTACAGAAATAGAATAGAAATTAATAATGTAAAATAATAATATAATGTATATTGTAAAAAATAATAGAATTCATATTAAAATTGAAATGTTTTCTAAGACATTTAATAAAAATAAAAAATTTAATTTTTATTGTCAAATTATTTAATTAACCATTACTTCGTGTTTTAAATACAATTAATAAGTAGTCTATTATGTCATTTTAAATAAATAATCAAATACATTGAAATCAGTAATAAAATAAAATATCATTATTAACCAATGATCGGTAATGATTGTTTGAAGTTTACACTTCTGTCGGCCGGTCCCACGACTGCCACATTTTTTTCCCTTACTCCCCTACGTCGGACTCGCAATTAAGCATAGAACAGCGTAGGGGGTTTCTCGGATCTTTATTTTATATTATAGTAAGCCATTACTATTAGCAATTTTTTTAACTTAAATATATTGATTTATTAATAATTACTAACCTCCAATTGTAAAAAAGGTTTTACGATAAATAATAATTCAATAAAAAAAATGTAGTAAAAAGTATATGTAATGTAATAAGCGTACAAGGAAGTCATGTAATGTCCCAATCAGATTTTTTTAATACGCTCTTAATATTAGTGTAACAATAAAATCAGGTTGGCTAAGAATAAAAACTAACACCTGCCTTTATAATAATTCAATATTTAAAAAGAAATTTATGTGTGCTGGAAGAAGTATTATAAACTCGTATAATTTTAATGATATAATTGTCTAATATGTACTGGAAAACACCCTTCGCCATTTCTTATATATTTATTTTAGGATACATTAATGATTGAGCTGTTTTATCTTTTGTTTTTTTACATAAAATAATTGTTTATATATGAAACCTAAAACTGGTAATACGTTTTAAAGGAAATCGTTGACTTTTTTGTACTTTAAAATATTTTCTGTTAAATTTTTAAACTAAAAAAAAATTAAATTAAAAACAAACTTCATCCAGTGTTAATAATTTTTCAAAATGTACAAGTAATATATATCAGTACTTTAGATATTTACGGAAATACAGGTGGAAACAATATAAACTATAAGCCTCGTTGTTACTATTATAAATTAAAAAGGGAAGAGGTTAGATAAACACAACTTTGCATAAAAAAAAAACTAACAAAAAGACACTTTCAATTTATTTTTCATAATAATTCAATCATGTTTCATCATTCTTGAAAAATATTTTACGATGACTATAAATAAATAAATACACCTCGTGAAAAAATATACAGTAGTAAATAAGTTGATAATTCAGTGTCTACGTTTTTTTATGCTCAATTCATGGAGTCAAGAATCCAAAATACACATTATGTTATAAATAACATGGATGTGTATGTGTGTGTGTTTTCAGATACTGCAGATATATACGTATTAGATAACGAAGCTTCATACAATAATCAAAATTGCTAAAACACATACGAGAAATTTTGTAATACATTTAACAGTAATTTATATTTGTATTCTTGAATAAGACGTTAACGTCTTAAGATAAGTTACTGTCTCAACATTATCTTTGATTTGGTCTCACTACTATTAAATGTAAACATTAACATTTGAAAAAAATGGCTGAATATAATTAAACCATCAATAAACGAGTGCATCTACCAATATACTTTATACAATATACTACCAAAATAAAATTTAAATGCAAAGTGCTTTCTTTTATTTCCTGATTCAAAAGTCAAATAATTATAATTCGTGTTAAATAATAAAAAATAATATATATATAAGCGTACCAACACAAGTAGACATATTTCTAAAATCACTAAAAATTGTACACGAGAGTGATTACTTTGAACATTTTCTTTGAAAGTAAATTCGTTTCAACCATCACCCCTTTTTCACAAGAACACAAACACAATACTTTTCCAACTTCACTCATCAATAGATCAGTACAGCGGTATAACTTTACATTTAAACTCTAGTTTAAAAGTATAGTGAAAGTAGTAAAACGTAGTAAGGTTTCATCGACTAAATCAATGAGAAGCCAGTCCATGTTAAAACCGGCTTATTACTTGAGATTCTATTTCAAGAATCACGTTTATTTCACATTTCGTGATCGATTCTACTCTTATACTAATATTATGTTTTTTTTTTACTAATTTTTATATGACTAATAAATACATTCACACATAACCTATATAAATTTTGTCTTATACACAAAAGGAACTACAGTTAAACGCAATCGAAAACCGACCGTTATAGACTATAAAAGAAATAACGTTTACGTAATGATGAATTTGTCTACAAAATGACAAACTTAATATAAAAACGGTTTAACCGTACTACGTTTCATATCTCTACTGAAATAAAATATGAGATTTTTGGAACAATAACAGAAAGAAGTGGGTCACGACAGAATCAGAAAAAAATACATAACAGTAGCAATATCGACTGAATATTAGGAAGTCATCTGCTTTTGACGTACTGGTTTTCACCCGAACCAAGTCAAGTTGCGGCAAAAAAGTTTTTTTTTAATTTTATTTTTCTACAAATCTTTTAGAAGTTATCCTACTACAACACCAAAGAAAACTGGCTATCAAATAGCTTATCTGAAACTTCAATAAACTTAAACGTTTTCAATTCAAATTTAAATTAGATTCATGCTTGACTTATTGCAATATTATGTAAAATTTCATTTAAAAAAAGACTGGTAATAAAAATAATTGTTTTCCTATTAGAAAAGAAACTGTTAATATAACATGTTTCACGAAGAAGGCATATTACTGTCACAAAAATACCTTTAAAAAATTAATAATAAAAACCATTTAAAAACCGTACTAAAAGGGAAAAAAATAATTTTTAATTTTTATGTAATATCGACTTTAATGAAGTCGGCGTCAAATTAAAAAAGTCTCATAAAAGTGTCAAATTAAAAATCTTGAAGACTTGAAAAAACATTATTATTTTATTTTTTAGTACTTTTTTATAAAGTTTTTTTTATAACTTCATTTTATTTAAAATACGTCTATGCTTGTAAAAAAATGTATATTCTTATGAAAAAACCATGAGCAATAAATGCAAAAATCTGCCTTGAAAATAAATAATGAGACGGAAAAAACTGAACATAGACATTACTGCCGAGCGTGAAATAGGGCTCTGTGGAATTTGGGAATATGAAATACCTTAAATAAAGATAAATACCTTTTATCTTAAATTCTCTAACTAATTTCCTTGGATTTTCATAAAAAAAGGTACTTTAAATAATCGAATAACATGGGGTAATTCATTATGAAAGCCCAACAGTGTGTATTTTTTTTTTTTTTTTTTTTTTTTTTTAGGGCGAAAAACGGTTGAACGTTATCATCGCCCGGAAAGTAAATAAATAGATAAATAAATAAAAGTAATTTAAGGTTTTTAGATAAAATTAAAACTTAAAACTACTATCACAGAAACAAAATCCGGAATAGGTGTAAAAGGCCCATTCTCGGATAACAAAAACACTAACATGTAACTTAAAACTATGTTAAAAACTATCACATTAAAAATAAATAAAACTTAAAACTAAAAAAGGAGATAAAACTTAAAACTATTACGTTTACAGTCTTACAACTAATATCACAAAAATCTTACAACTAATATCACAGACGAATTTAAAAAACAAACAAAAAAACAAAAAAATATGAATATATATATAGAAAAAAAAAAAATCCGATAGGGAGTGTAAAAGGCTCCCTACTCGGATAACAAAAACAATACATAGGACAATACATACAATTACAAAAGAATACATACTTATTAAATTTTTTGCATTAACCCTATACTACGTAAACACATAAACATCCGGTTTAAAACCTCCTTATCGTCACGCAAGATACCACGGATGTTACTAGGTAGTTTAAATTTACGACGCAATGCCGCATAACATATGCAGTCTACGAGTATATGTTGCACAGTCACGCGGCAGTTGCATCGTGTGCATAGAGGTAGTTGTCCTCTTGTAAACAGGTAGTCGTGTGTGACCCTCGTGTGTCCTATCCGCAAACGACAGAGAACTACTTCCTCACGCCGGGGTTTTCTGTATGAGGAGTTCCATGGTAACACAGAATCTTTAATCTGACGGAGTTTATTGTCAACGGTAGCTGTCCAATCACCTTGCCACCTTGTTCTTAATAATTGTTTTACATAGTTAATGAAATCAGAAGTAGCAACTCGGGTGGTGAAAGGAGGCTGGTTACATGCTTCTTTGGCAGCGGAATCTGCATGTTAATTACCTGGAATCCCTACGTGGCTAGGGACCCAGCAAAAACTTAATTCTGTGTTGCGACTATTCAACTCAGCGATTGCGTTGTAAATTTCAATGACGATAGGATGTTTGGAATAAAAGTTTTTTAAGGCTTGGAGAGAACTACACGAGTCACTGCAAATAAGAATTTTTCTATATTTAGGGTTAATGATGTTTAGAGCCTTATTTATAGCGTATAGTTCAGCGGTAAACACACTCGTAATACCGGGTAGACCAAACATATAAGTTCTCTCATTAACAACAAATGCACACCCAACTGTATCATTTTGTTTCGATCCATCAGTGTATACAACCGCGTCTGGTTTCATCTTGGAGAGAACACACTGAAACATTTGCTGAAAGACAATAGATGGTGTTGATTGTTTATTGTATGTGGTCAGGTCAAAATTAAAATTTATAAGGTTTATTCTCCACGGAGGATATGAGCAAGGATGTATAGGAATGAATGACGGTTTGTCAACATTTATATGCTGCAGCAGACGCCAGGTACGGATACCTACCGGTGCAGTACGACGTGGATGGTCCTCATACTTTCCTAGATTAGGATTTCTAAAGACTGACTCAAGAGCCGGGTGATTTGGTTGTCCTCTGAGACGAGCAAAATACGATAATAAAAGCTGGTCTCGTCTATCCCAAAGTGATGGTTCACCACAGTCTACCAGTAAGCTTGCGACAGGACTAGATCTAAACGCGCCTGTGGCTAGCCGAAGGAAAGCATGATGTACACTATCCAGCATTTTAAGCACGGTTTGACGAGCTGATGAGTAGGCCACACAACCGTAATCTAAACGGGAGCGAACAAAGGAATAGTAAAAACGTATCATACATGATCTATCGGCTCCCCAGTTGGTGTTAGTAAGGACTCGCATCATATCTAGAATTTTGGAACATTTTGTTTTCAATTCTTTTAAATGTTTGACCCAAGTAAGACGGCTATCAAAAATTAAACCTAAAAACATAACGTAATTAGAGATAGTAATAGTCTCACCGTTCAGAAAAATTTGCGGAATAGAAGGGTTTCGTAGCCGAGAAAAAACTACACATTTTGTTTTTTCGGATGAAAATGATGTGAAACCAGTAATCCTGGACCAAGCTTCAAGGTGATATATAGTGTTCTGCAGTAGTCTCTCTGCTGTAGGTGCCGAACGGCTTGCAATGTAGATAGCAAAGTCGTCAGCAAATAGAGAGCATGAGACAGGAGCCTGAACACATTTGGTAATATCATTTGTGGCTACAGAAAATAAGGTGGCACTTAATACACTACCTTGGGGCACTCCATTCTCCAAGATGACACTATCTGAGAGCGAATCATCCACACGAACACGAGCCGTTCGGTGATTTAAGAATCCCCGGGTAAAAGCAAGCATATTGCCCTTGATTCCCCATTTTTGGAGAGTGTTAAGAATACCACGTCGCCAGGCTGTGTCATACGCCTTTTTTATATCAAAGAAGATAGCGACGAGGTGTTGCCGATTGAGGAAAGCGTTTTGTATGGCTGTTTCTAGTGACACTAAATGGTCAATGGAAGATCGTCCTTGTCGAAAACCACACTGTTCTGGAGATAGAAAGCCATGTTTCTCCAAGTACCATGTAAGTCTGCGGTTTACCATTCTCTCCATTATTTTACACAACACGCTTGTTAATGAAATAGGGCGATAGCTTGAGGGGTTCGTCTGGTCTTTACCAGGTTTTAGTACTGGTATAATAAATGCTTCTGACCAGCTGGGTGGGAAAACTTGTTCGGAGAATAAACCGTTGAAAATATTCAAAAGTTGTTGTAGTGCCGAATTAGGAAGGTGTGAAAGCATGGAAAGGCGAATGTTGTCCGGTCCAGGGGAAGTGTCCCGTGAATTTTTAAGTGCATGTAACAATTCTTTAAATACGAATGGAGTGTTTAATTCACCAACCGAATCACCAATGTTTAACGACAACACCTCCATTTGTATCTTGTACCGTTGAAAATCGTTATTATATGATGAGGTGAGAGACACCGAGCGGAAAGATTTTGCTAGACTATTTGCCACTTCCGAAGATGATGAAAGGAGTTCTCCTTCATCAATAAGACCAAGAATAGATTGTTTCGGTGATCCGAAGATTGCACGAATTTTCTTCCATACAGTAGACGTGGAAGTAGTGCGTGAGATATTACTCACGTATTTCGTCCATGAATTCCTCTTAGCGTGCAAGAATACTCGACGGCACACCGCTCTAGCCCTGCGGTATAAATTTAGATGTTCTGTTGTGGGCCTACGATTAAATTTACGTAGTGCCTGCCGTCGATTCCTAATAGCAATTTTGCATTCATCGTTCCACCATGGAACGAAAGGACGTCTAGGATTACCCGATGTTTGTGGGATATATCTGTTGGCATTCTTAAGTATCATGGACGTAAAAGAAGAATATTGGTCGAGGATGTTCGCTCCATCGTCATACTGAGATTGGAATGCTTTACAGTATCCGTTCCAATCTGCCTTTTCAACAATCCATCTCCGTGGCATTCTTTTAATCTCGCAGTCTACACCGAAACTAATAATAATTGGTCTATGATCACTGCCGTGATAGTCATCACAAATCGACCAATTAAAATGAGGGAGTACATTCGGTGAGCATATGGAAAGAACAAGGTTAGATACAGCACCAGTTGATAAGGACATAAATGTGTGTGATCCATTATTCAGTAGGCAAAGGTCAAAATCTTGTCTCAATCTGTTTATCATATTTCCTCGAGTGGAGCAGAAGGTTGAGCCCCAGGAAATATGATGGGCATTGAAGTCTCCTACTATTAACGATGGAGATGGTATTTGTGTAAGGAGATTTGAGACATCTAAAGCACTGAACACAGTGTTCGGTGAGAGATACAGATTACAGATATGCAATTTGAAGGGAATAGTGACCTTTACTGCAATAGCAGGAATGACAGTGGTTAGTTGAATTCTTGTAGCTGACACCCCATTCTTCATGAAAATCGCTACTCCACCACTCTCCCTACTGTCTACTAGGCAGTCGTATCTCTCGCAGAAGTATCCTCTAAGTGTAATTCGGTCATGTTGTAGAAGGTGAGTTTCCTGGAAACACATGATTAGTGGATCATGTGTGTGCGCCAGTACTCTAATATCTTCAATGCGGGACCGAATACTTCTAACATTCCACTGAATAATGTTCATAAGTGTAAAAAACAAATAAAAGAATAAATTTCGGAAACTATATAAAAATTAGTTGTACGTGATTCGGTTTTTCTTTTTTGAATTTTTTATTTTAAAGAACTCCGATGCCCTAGGGTCGGGTGGTTCTTCAACCATATCCTCCAGTATATGAGGTGATGGTGGAGGAGATTTATTTGAATGGGATGCTGTAGTTGACATCCCAGAAGAGATAGTTATGTGGGTTCCCTTTATGGGGAGCTTATTAGGTGGCTTACTGCCAGCTGTGCTAGTCGCTATTCGTGGCGGTACGACTTTGGGAATAGGAACTTTCGTATGTATCATACTGTTTGATTCACTAGCTGCGACGGAGGACTTTTTATTCATTTTTGTCAGCTCTGAGATAGTGGCTGTAAGTGAAGCTACTTGATCAGATAGCATCTGAACAAGTTTTTTAAGCTCATTGCAGGATCCGCACTGCTGATTATTAGCATTTGTAGGAATTTGTTTAGTTGTAGCGGTGGCAAAAGATACGTCTGGTTTAACCAGGTTCCGTGAGTTGTTTATCTTTTTATATTCTCTACGTGCAGCCGGAAAAGATATTTTTTGCTCCGTACAGATTTTGAGAATTGCCTTTTCTTCTTTAAAAGTTGGGCAATCTCGGGAGCGGGCTGTATGTGGACCACTGCAGTTTGCACATTTTTCACTTTCTTTGCAGTTAGTGTCGTTGTGACCTTCTTTAGCACAAATCTCAGTTTTCGTGCAAGATGTTGTAGTATGACCAAAACCTTGGCATCTGAAACATCGCCGTGGGTTGGGTATGAATGGTCGTACCCGAACCGAGAGGTAACCTACTTTAATCTTTTCTGGTGGAACAGGGAGATTGAATGTTAATATAAGAGATGGTGTCGGTTCTTCTGTTCCGTTCTGCCGTCTCATTATACGTTTCACCTCAACAACATCTTGGTGGCAAAGCTCATCGACTATTTCCGAGATATCTATATCCAGAAGGTCTCTACAAAAAATTACACCTCTGCTCGTATTTAAAGTTTTGTGGCTTTCAGCACTTATATTTATACCACCCATATTACGGAGACGTAAGATTGATCGACTCTGTTCGTCGTTGAATGTTTCAACCAGAATCGATCCGTCGCGTAATTTCCTGATGTTCTTTGGGGAGCCACTTGCACCTGTTAGTTTTATTTATAAGGAAAGGTGAAACCTTTTGGAGGGGGCCACCTTCCTGACTATTTCGGAGAACAATGAATCGAATATTTTTAGTGTTCAAGTCTAAAGATTTGTAGTTCTCTTCCATAGGACTTTTATCCTCGTCAGACAAAGCTGACCGAGGTCTCTTCGCAAGACATAATTTGGTGGTTTTTTCAGATGGACCACCAACCATCATTGTGTTTATTGTTGGAACTGAAATTTTGGTCCCACGAGTACCGGCGAAAAATGGACCACTCCAGCAGAGCGCACGCGTACTGGAGCTAGAGCTAAGTACAACTGGGTTCGCCCTGGTGCCCAGAGGACATCGTTCAAGACTCACTACGTAGAGCCATTCACCCATCGGCACGATTTGTTCCCACCTTGGGTTACGGTTGCGTTTCGTAAGATGTCGCAACACCACCGAGTGTTAATGTAAGAAATATCAGTGTAGGATGTTGTGTAATTGTGTAAGTGTGTATGTTGTAATTTATGTAGTGTTCTTGGTGTAGTATATGTGTATAATGTAAAGTGTTCTGCAACTCACTGTATAGTGGGAAGAATAGCTGCAGAGGCTAGGCCCGTGGGGACGCCAACCCCCAAAGTCTTAAAGAATAAGACTCCCCGTCGGGGAACAGTGTGTATTACGTAATGACAAATCTTTTTTTTTTAAATATTTTCCAATCGTCAATGTAATATTTTATTTAAAGAATCTTCAAGTTAAGTCTTTCTAGAAGAAATGTCGGGGCCAGCACAGAAACGTTTCTTTTAAAATCATCGAGATCGTTGCACTTGGTGAAAAAGAAAGCTCAAAGTAAAAAAAGACAGTCGATTTGAGAACTTCCTCCTTTTTTTAATATCATTAAAAATTACATTATTTCAATAATTATATGTTTATTATAATAATATATCTATGGGACATATCTTAAAATTTTATTAACTACAAATCTAAATATTACAAATATAAAGATGATATTACAAAAAAATGATATTTAATTATTAATATATTTACTTCCTTTTTTAATTACAAAGTTAAACCCAAAATTTACAATTCAAATTCAGTTATACATTAAATAAAAGTAACTTACTAATCCAATGGAGGACAATTAATTTACTTTCTATCTGTAATTGACTATTCCCTATTACTTCTCATTTGGGACTGATTAAGTGCTTTCTAGGGAGTTGTCGGTTTGAGTTAGTAACAGTTAAATACTAGGCACGTACAGTCAATAACATATGTACAGTCAATAACATACCGCACACACCCAATTCACTCTGCTAAAGAGTGTAGATTTTACAATAAACGCAAACTTGTTTTATAACTATGTGACCAAAACCGTATGTTTTATGATTAATTCACATGTAATAATAGAAAAAAGACATAAAATTTTATAACTATATTTTATTTAAACTTAGGACAATAAATTCAAAATAAAATTAACAATTGCTAAAATATTTATAAATTTGTAACTGCTTTCTGCAGTAAAATTACAAAATTTACTTTAAATTTTGACATTATTTCAAAACTAGGTTCTAGTTATATTCTTTACAGAAAAACCATCTAAACTGCAGATACAATTTTTATGGCTGATCCTGATTCGGCTGTCTGATATCTTCTGAGAAAAAACAAAATTTAGCTGAAATTTTTAGCTAAATTTCAGACAAGTATGATCTTATATGTAATCTAGTCTGTTAACAAACAAAATAAGTCTAACAAGTTTTAAATAAAATCTTATAAATGTCTGGATTAAGAAATTTGCCAATTTTAGAAAGGACTCTGATTGAATTGATTTTTTTTTTTTTTTTTTTTTTTAAGGGCGAAAAACGGTTGAACGTTATCATCGCCCGGAAAATAAATAAATAGATAAATAAATAAATAAATAAATAAAAATAATTTTAGGTTTTTAGATAAAATTAAAACTTAAAACTACTATCACAGAAACAAAATCCGGAATGGGTGTAAAAGGCCCATTCTCGGATAACAAAAACACTAATATGTAACTTAAAACTCTGTTAAAAACTATCACATTAAAAATAAATAAAACTTAAAGCTATGTTAAAAACTATCACATTAAAAATAAATAAAACTTAAAACTATGTTAAAAACTATCACATTAAAAATAAATAAAACTTAAAACTAAAAAAGGAGATAAAACTTAAAACTAATATCACAAAAATCTTATAACTAATATCACAGACGAATTTAAAAAACATACAAAAAAACAAAAAAATCCGATAGGGAGTGTAAAAGGCTCCCTACTCGGATAACAAAAACAATACATAGGAAAATACATACAATTACGAAAGAATACATACTTATTAAATTTTTTGCATTAACCCTATACTACGTAAAAATATAAACATGCGGTTTAAAACCTCCTTATCGTCACGCAAGATACCACGGATGTTACTAGGAATTTTAAATTTACGACGCAATGCCGCATAACATATGCAGTCCACGAGTATGTGGCGCACAGTCACGCGGCAGTTGCATCTTGCGCATAGAGGTGGTTGTCCTCTTGTAAACAGGTACTCGTGTGTGACTCTCGTGTGTCCTATCCGCAATCGACAGAGAACTACTTCCTCACGCCGGGGTTTTCTGTATGAGGAGTTCCATGGTAACACAGAATCTTTAATCTGACGGAGTTTATTATCAACAGTAGCTGTCCAATCACCTTGCCACCTTGTTCTTAATAATTGTTTTACATAGTTAATGAAATCAGAAGTAGCAACTCGGGTGGTGAAAGGAGGCTGGTTACATGCTCCTTTGGCAGCGGAATCTGCATGTTCATTACCTGGAATCCCTACGTGGCTAGGGAGCCAGCAAAAACTTAATTCTGTGTTGCGATTATTAAACTCAGCGATTGCGTTGTAAATTTCAATGACGATAGGATGTTTGGAATAAAAGGTTTTTAAGGCTTGGAGAGCACTACACGAGTCACAGCAAATAAGAATTTTTCTATATTTAGGGTTAATGATGTTTAGAGCCTTATTTATAGCGTATAGTTCAGCGATAAACACACTCGTAATACCGGGTAGACCAAACATATAAGTTCTCTCATTGACAACAAATGCACACCCAACTGTATCGTTTTGTTTCGATCCATCACTGCATACAACCGCGTCTGGTTTCATCTTGGAGAGAACACACTGAAACATTTGCTGAAAGACAATAGATGATGTTGATTGTTTATTATATGTGGTCAGGTCAACATTAAAATTTATAAGGTTTATTCTCCACGGAGGATATGAGCAAGGATATATAGGAAAGAATGACGGTTTGTCAACATTTATATGCTGCAGCAGACGCCAGGTACGGATACCTACCGGTGCAGTACGACGTGGATGGTCCTCATACTTTCCTAGATTAGGATTTCTAAAGACTGACTCAAGAGCCGGGTGATTTGGCTGTCCTCTGAGACGAGCAAAATAAGATAATAAGAGCTGGTCTCGTCTATCCCAAAGTGATGGTTCACCACAGTCTACAAGTAAGCTTGCAACAGGACTAGATCTAAACGCGCCTGTGGCAAGCCGAATGAAAGCATGATGTACACTATCCAGCATTTTAAGCACGGTTTGACGAGCTGAAGAGTAGGCCACACAACCGTAATCTAAACGGGAGCGAACAAAGGAATAGTAAAAACGTATCATACATGATCTATCGGCTCCCCAGTTGGTGTTAGTAAGGACTCGCATCATATCTAGAATTTTGGAACATTTTGTTTTCAATTCTTTTAAATGTTTGACCCAAGTAAGACGGCTATCAAAAAATAAACCTAAAAACTTGACGTAAGTAGAGATAGTAATAGTCTCACCGTTAAGAGAAATTTGCGGAATAGAAGGGTTTCGTAGCCGAGAAAAAACTACACATTTTGTTTTATCGGATGAAAATGTGAAACCAGTAATCCTGGACCAAGCTTCAAGGTGAGATATAGTGTTCTGCAGTAGTCTCTCTGCTGTAGGTGCCGAACGGCTTGCAATGTAGATAGCAAAGTCGTCAGCAAATAGAGAGCATGAGACAGGAGCCTGAACACATTTGGTAATATAATTTATGGCTACAGAAAATAAGGTGGAACTTAATACACTACCTTGGGAGTAGTGTAAAAATGCCGGTTCTAGGACAACCTTGACCTCTGACCTGTGACGTCACACCCCCCTCTGACGATTGACCCCCCCTCTGACGTTATGCTCTCATGCTAATATCGTCACTGCATCGTCATACCCCTCCTCCATCGTCACTGGATCGTCACATCCCCTCCAACGAACGTCACTGTATCGTCATACCCTCCCTCGAACGTCAATGCACCGTCATACCCTCCCTCCAACGTCAATGCACGGTCATACCCTCCCCCCTACGTCATAGCGTCGTCATTTCTAGGACAACCTTGACCTCTGACCTGTGACGTCACACCCCCCTCTGACGTCAGTTACCTCTCCCTGCAACGTCACTGCACCGTCAAACCCTCCCTCCAACGTCACTGCTCGACCTTATTTACTAGTTTGAAAGTCATTTAGTGATAATGCATTTGCGTCAATACTTGTTTCCTGTTATATTTATTTTATTCTGATGAGCACGTTGCACAGTACACGTGAGTGCCGACTTTACCTCGGCCTTATTTACTAGTTTGAAAGTCATTTAGTGATAATGCATTTGCGTCAATGATTATTTCGAAGTTATCTCAATGACAAGGCCGACGGTTTTACATAAAATCTCGTTAAATTTTCGCTCGTTTTTATAACGTTCTTACTGTGCTAGTGGTGTTACTCTGTATCAGTTCTCTCTTCGCCATCTTAATTATTTTTATCAGGTAAGCGAAAAAATTAATTTTAATAATTAAATAAAAATAAATGTTATTATTCGTTTTAAACAGTTCAATAAAATATATTTTATTAATTCAAGCGATAATTATATATATAATAGTAAAATAATGTTAATTGTTCGTTTTAAATAATAAAATAAAATAACGCTAATTTCTGTTAAAAGTTTATGTATAATAGTAAAATATATTAAAATGTGCTTTTAAAAATATGTTAATTATTCGTTTTGATAATAATTAAAATAATGTTATTTCAGACTATAATTTTACGTATAATATTAAAAATATTTAAATGTGCTTTTAAAATAATATTTACTCTGTGCGTTTAACTTCGACAATAAATAGTTAAATATATTATTAAAAAGAAATAAATAATAATATACATAGAATAAATTTGTGTGTTAGTTTATATATGTATTGCGACCGTAATAGTTCGCTGATAGATTTATGTAGTAAAAGTATATGAAGGAGAAAGGACAGTATGTATGTCATCCGTGCCGATGTATGAACATTTTTTATTCCATCTAGTTTAAATAGTTATATTTATTTTTCTTTATGCTGTCTACTTTAAATAGTTACGCACGAATGATTTAACTTTTATTTTAAATAATATAATCTATTTCACAATGTGACATACGATTTATTTTATTCTGTCTAATGTAAATAGTTACATATAACTAAATCAGATTATTAATTTAATATACTTTTAAAATATTTTATCGTATTTAAATAGTTACGCACGAATGATTTAACTTTTATTTTAAATAATATAATCGATTTCACAAAGTGACATACAATTTATTTTATTCTGTCTAATTTAAATACTGTATTTTATTTCAAATAGTTGAATATAATTTATTTTATTCTGTCTAATGTAAATAGTTACATATAAATAAATCAAATTATTAATTTAATATACTTTTAAAATATTTTATCGTATTTCAAGCAGGTATTAGAAAGTTAAATTTTTTTTTCTTTTGTAGGATATATTCCGTATAAATACGGAGATTACTTCAGTACTGATTCATCCGACTGAAAGTAAGTATCTTTTTAAATACTACATTTATATATGAATGCTAATACTCTTTGTTAATAGATTAAAATATTACATTTTTTTTTAATCTAGCGTAAAATTTGTTTAAAAATTAAACAATTTATTTCCTGCAAATATTTGATAATTAATTTTTCTTTTTTTCAGGATACATTCAATATACTTTAATTCGCAATCCAATCTGATTCGTTTTTGTTCACTTTGCGAATTCAACTCTTATAAAGTAAGTTTATTATAATTATCAATATTTTATATATTTTAAAATGTTTCTGCAAAAGACAAATGATTTTTACATAGGTATTAATTATACATTACTAGTTTAGTTTATTATTTTACAGATGTCTCAAGATGCGTTCACACCAATACCAAATGAGCAGTTGGGAGAAGTTGTTGAAAACATGCTCGATGAATCCACTACAGATTCAAAATATCAGTCGACTTCACAAAATCAACAACCGCGCCAGCAAACAACCGTTCCAGATTCGCAAAACCTATCAGTAACAAATAGTTATCAGCCACATTCTCCCTCAACATCTACTTCAGGTAGTGATGAATCTCATAGTATTTTATCTCCAAGACTTTTTAATTTAATGTATAATTCGCCTATGGGAGAAGCGTTAATACGTGACGTATTAATGGGGGGAGAGAATGTTTCTTCTGAATCTGATAATAATATTGCTGAAGATGGTGATGGCGATGATGGTGATGATGGTGATGTACCCGATTGGGCTGCTGATGGATGGAATCAATTATTAACTCAAGTGTCAAGAGTTAACTGAGCGAGATTTGGTACGTACCTCAGCTGAAGTAACAGCTCCTTCTCAGACGGAAGAAATGGTTTCTGTTTCAACAAATGAGGTTTCATCACCATCATTAACTAGCACAGTTAGCATGGAGTTTAACATCACCAACAGTAATTTCAATTCGGTAACTAATTTTTAAATAGTCTCTAAAAATATTTTTAATAAAGTTTATTGGTTGATTAAGATTTGATATTTATTTTTCAGATGGGAAATACTTTAAGAACATATATATCTGCAGCGAAAATCTGCAGCGTTAAATACAGATGTGGATACGATAGAAAATCTTTCGCTGAAAATAACTAGTTTTTCTGACGAGGTAAAGGAAACGAAACTGTTTTTTGGTAAAACAAAAAATAATGTTGCTTCTTCGTTTAGAGGTTTTTTCCCATTTAAAGTTGATCATAATTCTTTATTTAACTGTATAGTAAATGCAGGTTATAAAAACGTAATAACAGAAAGACCTGCATTAGAAGGACCGGATGTAATGTGCTGTATATTTTGTAAAATAAATTGCGCAAAATTTATTACCAATACATGCGGACATCCGATTTGTATTTCTTGTAAAAGAAAAATTAATCTACCAAGTATATGTTCAATATGTGGCGATACTATTTTATTCTTAAATAAATGTTTTTTTAATGGAGTGCATGTTTTATTCTGCCATTTTATTTTTCAGCGTGGTTGTCGAATAACCGAGGGTCCATTTAGAATATGCCCTTGTGTGAAACCAAAAGAGGTAATTCTCTTTATGCTTAGTGAGGAAGGGGAAGAAATGAAAATAGATGAATATGAAGATGAAAGGTTCATAGACCTTAGTGAAGACAGTTAAAAAAAGAATTTTATGTAAAATTTGCTTAATAGAAAACATAAGTATGGTATTTATGCCATGTGGTCATACTTCCTGCAAGAAATGTGCTTCACATCTATTTGCAAATGAACGAACTAGAAGAAATAATCTTTGCCCATTCTGTAGAGAACAAGTCATGTTAACGAATAGAATTCGCGAATAAAGGTAAATTTAATTCGATTAGTTACTGCATATGATTTGTTAGTATTTATACTCTGTATTAAAATCTCATTAAATGTTAATGGTTGTTTCAGATCGATGTCGGAGACAGAAAAAGACACAGTAGTTGAATTAAGTAAGAGATTGCAAGTGTTTAAGGAAGAACTAGAAAAATTAGAATTCGACTTAAAACTCTATGGACTAAGTAAACGCCTAAGCAATATCAATCTAAAGAATGTTTGTCCCGTTTGCGGCGCTAAGCAAAAGGTCGAATGTACTCCCCATCAGACTACTTAATGAGTGCGGGCTAATTTTGAGTGAAGATGGAACATTTATATTGTGTAAGGAATGTGAATGGAACTTACCCTCTGAATCTAATTTATTACATTGCGCAATTAATCATAAAACATTTAATCATGCATGTAAAATAGCGGATGAATTATTTAATTGTTATACATTTTTTAAAAATAGTATAGTATTTGAAGAATTATTAATGAATTCGTTTCAAAACTGGAATAGTCTTCCAAAAGCAGAATCGATGATGAAAGCAGGATTTTATTTTACTGGCGTATTAGATAGTGTTGCATGTCCTGATTGTAATGTAGAGGTTTTTGAGTGGAGAGAGGATGAAATTCCGTCAGATGAGCATAAACGATTGTCGCCAAAATGTCCAATAGTAAATGAACGATTACATGAAAGGTGGGTAAGAGGTGTGAATTACTTAATATAAAGTAATATCTGAATATTTATTCTTAAACTTATGCATATTGTTGTACTGTTTTAGTTTTCGTCGTATGGTGAAATCGCGTAAATGTCTCTGTTCAGAGTCGGATCTTCTTCCGCCGAAGAAGAAATGGATACGTCGTCTTCAGAAGAAACATTTATGAGACCGCCAGATGGCGAAGTAGCTAGCTGGAATATTGAGGATCCGATTAGCAAGTCTTGGCTTGTTGGTTATGTTACGGGTGGAAGGATCGTTTCGTTTGATCATTTGGTCACTATTCTTAAGAAAAAATTTCCAAGATCGAAACTAAAAACGTTAAACAAGAGAACGTATTTAGGTGTTGAAAACGGCATAATAGAGTTAAAATTCGACTATTATATTTCATTTGATGAATTGTTTTCAAATTTAAAAGAATATCAATTTTATTTAGTGTTTTATTATTAAATGATTAAAAAATGTTATTAATGATTTGAAATGAGTAGTTTGTTATTTACTTCCTTTTACTTTCATTATATTTATATTCCGTACAAATGATAAACATGTTTGAAAAAGATCTTTTTAAATTGATGAATAATGCCGTATTCGGTAAGTGTATGGAAAATGTTAGAAAAAGTATCAATTTAGAATTGGTTTCATCAAAAAAGAGGTTGATGAAACTCATCGCGAAACCATCATTTAAAGATAGAATTATATATGGAGAAAATCTTTGTGCAGTTCAGTGTGCCAAAGAAAAAATCAAATTGGATAAACCTCTCTATGTAGGATTATCAATATTAGAACTTAGTAAAACATTGATGTATAATTTTCATTATGATGTGATGAAGAAAAAATATGGGTCAAAGATTAATCTTCTTTATATGGATACTGATAGTTTTTTTTATGAAATAGAAACCTTTGATTTTTATCAAGATTTGCAACATGAAAATTTTATTGAGTACTTTGATACGTCCGATTTTCCTGTTTCACATCCTGTTTTTTCTATTAAAAATAAAAAAGTTTTAGGTAAATTTAAGGATGAATGTATCGGTATTCCTATTAAAGAATTCGTCGGATTGAGAGCAAAATTATATACTTTTTCAACAACAAAGGGGATCACGAAAAAAGCAAAAGGCATAAAAAAAAATATTGTGAAAAAGAAATTAGATATTAAAGATTATAAAAAGTGTTTAGAGAAAGAAGGTGACGAAACTTATAGAGACCTGTATGTGAAAATGAAACTGATTCGTTCAAAAAAACATATGGTAGAAACTGTAACTGTAAACAAACTTGCATTAAGTAATTATGATGATAAACGGGTTGCAATTGATAAAGTAATAACTCTTCCTTGGGGTCATGTTAATATACCTTTAGAACTTAAACGCTTATTTGATGTAAAGAAAATTACTTAAATTATTTTCAATTTTGTTTTTCTTTTCAGTTACAATGATGATTAAATCTAATTTTTTTATTCTTTCGTCAAAGCAACCATTGTCTTTGGTGGCGTACGCGTCATTAGGGGTAGCAAAAAACATAATTAGCAACAAAACAGTAATTGACGATGAATTAAAATTTTTTTTTCATTATTAGATAAAAGTAAATTAAATTTTAATGTGAATGTCTTTTCCAAATTTAATTATAAGGTGTTAAATCCAAAAATTTGTTATAGTTGTTTTAAAAATATTTTTTTTTCATTTAACACAGTCACTTTAAAAGAAATGGTGGATGAATATACTTGTAAGGATCCGTTTAGTATCTACTCGATCGATGAGGAAGAGAGTTGTAAATTTTTTGTTAGATCCACTGAAAATTTTTTAAACATTTTTTCGATTTTATTTAATAGGAAACATGAAAAGTCTGTTAAAATCTATTTTATTACATCAAGCCTTAAAGAATGGTATGATTATTTATTTAATAATGAATATAATTCAATAGTTTATAAAATTAAATTAAAGCATACCTAAATATTTACTATAACTTAAACCTTTGTGAGTGTTGTAAAACTGTATTTATGTTAATAAATTAATTGTAGTTTTGGTTTTTTTCAGTTAAAATGAATTATAAAATGAATTTTAAAAAAACGAAATCAAATCACCTTCGCCATTAATGGCATACAGCTGTTTGATTGTGATTAAAAATGTATTAGCGCATAAAATAGAAATGGACGACGAGTTAAAATATTTTCTTTATTTATTAGATCATAGTAAAATAGATTTTAAGATAAATGTATGTAGCAAATTTTTTTATAATAAACATAGTAATCCATCAATATGTTTACGTTGCTTAAAAAAAATATTTTTCACATTCAATAGTGTAAATTTAAAAGATATGATTGACGGGTATGTTTGTGCCGACTCGTCAACATTTTTTTAAAACAAAGGATGATGATGAGTCAAGCATATTCTGTTTACAATCAACAGAAAAGTTTAGCGATATATTATCAATTTTATTAAATGATGATCATAAAAGTTTGGTAACAATTAATTTTTTAACGTATCGTACTGACGAGTGGTACGAGTATTTAAGGGGTTGAATAATATTTAAATATTTTTCATTTTCTAAATTTTTAAAATCATGTGGGATTATGTATTTCTATTGAGGGATTATTAGTTTATGTGTAATGCATATATGTAAATTTATATTAATGTAGATTAATAGTAAATTAAATATTTGTATAGAATGTAACCTTATAATAAAATGTAATTTAATATTTCTTTTTACTTAATAAATAAAATATTTTTAACTGAAAAAAGGTTTTAATTTTTTCTTCCAATTTCTTTTATAATAATAGTAAAGGAATATGAAATAAAAAACTGTTTAAATAAAAATACGTTTATTATTTTACAACATATTTGTACTATTACAATATTTCAATCATATATACATACATAACAATTATATTTTATTTAACTGCAATTAACGTATGATAATTGTTTTAATTATTTTACTAAAGGTATTTCTCGTTGTAGAAAATCCTTGAGTTCCTTGGTAGAGTTTATTTCAAATAATTTATTACAACAACACCACCAACAGTTACATTTAACGTATAATATCTTATATATTCTTAAAAATCTTTTCATTTGTAAAATTAAATTGCGTATCAAGTCGCAAGTACAATTCGCATCAATGCTTAAACTATCGGGAACATCAAACGATTTGCAATGTTTGGTATGGCCAACATAACCTCTTTTCAATAGTAGACTGAATGAATCGCGGTCTAGGTCACTTGCGATGAATTTAAGTTTGTCCAGCAGATCGACGAATTCCTTGGTTTGTTCCATTATAAGTGTTAACAGAAGAATGGTTTAGGATGAAAAATTCCATCCTATTTATGTTGAAATTATTTTCCCCTCTAAACATTATTTTTTTGGATGGATGGTATATTTAGTGATAAATTCTATGAATTGTTTTAAGATAATGTTTTTGTAACACAGTAATCCGAAAAGTTCATGGTCTTTCTTCCCGATTCTATTAACTTTTTTGAAGAACTCATTAAACTCATAGTAGTTTCCATTCTTGCAAAAATAAAGCATCCCGTTATTGTAACGTGTCACCCCTTATATATCTGCAGGTACTCCGGGGAACAAATTGGAAACTAAGTCAGTTCTGGTCGCAGCGAAAGAGCATTCTTCTATCTCTAATATATAATCTTCGTTGTAAATGAGATAAGTTTTTCCAATATATGTGTTAACAATCCCGTTGATTCTACAGGGTTGAAAAATGTTGAAGTGAGAACATACATTCTTTGGATATCCTTCGTTTAATTTTTGTGTGTGAAGGTTAAACATGTAGAACATGTGGTCTGCAAATAACACCATATCTCCATTCGGTCTTTGATATACTGCGTCTACTCCTTGGAACGAGCTGGGTAAAAACTTAAGCCAATCAGTGATCGTTAGTGGTCTATAGTAGTTCTTAGTTTCATGTTTACCATTGTCGTCGATTTCTATTATCCATAATTGGTTCTTGTAAATAACGTAGAGTTTTCCATTGACTAGTAGATAATGAATTTTATAATTCTCTTCTTTTATTGAACATACGTCAATGACGGTTGGAGTAACAGAAGGTATAAATGATCTTGGAGTAACGGAAGGTCTTCGGAAGGTCTTCGGGAAGGAGTAACGGAATGATCTTCGAGTTGATCTGGCGGTAGTAGTAGTCGTTTTACCAACACCGTAAAGCGACTGTACGGCTAGTATATCATCATCGCTTAAATTTCTACGTTTATTTAGGTAAGGATACATGAGCGCATCCTTATTGTAAGAGTGACGAATACCCAGGGCATGTCCAATTTCATGCATCAACGTGCTTAACAGGCTGATCTTATTTTTTTACCACTCTCCCTACTGTCTACTAGGCAGTCGTATCTCTCGCAGAAATATCCTCTAAGTGTTATTCGGTCATGTTGTAGAAGGTGAGTTTCCTGGAAACACATGATTAGTGGATCATGTGTGTGCGCCAGTACTCTAATATCTTCAATGCGGGACCGAATACCTCTAACATTCCACTGAATAATGTTCATAAGTGTAAAAAACAAATAAAAAAATAAATGTCGGAAACTATATAAAAATTAGTTGTACGTGATTCGGTTTTTCTTTTTTGTATTTTTTATTTTAAAGAACTCCGATGCCCTAGGGTGGGGTGGTTCTTCAACCATATCCTCCAGTATATGAGGTGATGGTGGAGGAGATTTATTTGAATGGGATGCTGTAGTTGACATCCCAGAAGAGATAGTTATGTGGGTTCCCTTTATGGGGAGCTTATTAGGTGGCTTACTGCCAGCTGTGATAGTCGCTATTCGTGGCGGTACGATTTTGGGAATAGGAACTTTCGTATGTATCATACTGTTTGATTCACTAGCTGCGACGGAGGACTTTTTATTCATTTTTGTCAGCTCTGAGATAGTGGCTGTAAGTGAAGCTACTTGATCAGATAGCATCTGAACAAGTTTTTTAAGGTCATTGCAGGATCCGCACTGCTGATTATTAGCATTTGTAGGAATTTGTTTAGTTGTAGCGGTGGCAAAAGATACGTCTGGTTTAACCAGGTTCCGTGAGTTGTTTATCTTTTTATATTCTCTACGTGAGCCGGAAAAGATATTTTTTGCTCCGTACAGATTTTGAGAATTGCCTTTTCTTCTTTAAAAGTTGGGCAATCTCGGGAGCGGGCTGTATGTGGACCACTGCAGTTTGCACATTTTTCACTTTCTTTGCAGTTAGTGTCGTTGTGACCTTCTTTACCACATCGAGCACAGATCTCAGTTTTCGTGCAAGATGTTGTAGTATGACCAAAACCTTGGCATCTGAAACATCGCCGTGGGTTGGGTATGAATGGTCGTACCCGAACCGAGAGGTAACCCACTTTAATCTTTTCTGGTGGAACAGGCAGATTGAATGTTAATATAAGAGACGGTGTCGGTTCTTCTGTTCCGTTCTGCCGTCTCATTATACGTTTCACCTCAACAACATCTTGGTGGCAAAGCTCATCGACTATTTCCGAGATATCTATATCCAGAAGGTCTCTACAAAAAATTACACCCCTGCTCGTATTTAAAGTTTTGTGGCTTTCAGCACTTATATTTATACCACCCATATTACGGAGACGTAAGATTGATCGACTCTGTTCGTCGTTGAATGTTTCAACCAGAATCGATCCGTCGCGTAATTTCTTGATGTTCTTTGGGGAGCCACTTGCACCTGTTAGAGTTTTATTTATAAGGAAAGGTGAAACCTTTTGGAGGGAGCCACCTTCCTGACTATTTCGGAGAACAATGAATCGAATATTTTTAGTGTTCAAGTCTAAAGATTTGTAGTTCTCTTCCATAGGACTTTTATCCTCGTCAGACAAAGCTGACCGAGGTCTCTTCGCAAGACATAATTTGGTGGTTTTTTCAGATGGACCACCAACCATCATTGTGTTTATTGTTGGAACTGAAATTTTGGTCCCACGAGTACCGGCGAAAAATGGACCACTCCAGCAGAGCGCACGCGTACTGGAGCTAGAGCTAAGTACAACTGGGTTCGCCCTGATGCCCAGAGGACATCGTTCAAGACTCACTACGTAGAGCCATTCACCCATCGGCACGATTTGTTCCCACCTTGGGTTACGGTTGCGTTTCGTAAGATGTCGCAACACCACCGAGTGTTAATGAAGAAATATCAATTACGTTTCAATTAGATACATTAGCGTACTACCATTACATATAGATTTAGAAAACAATAACTTATATATAGAACATCCTTGTATATTAAAAAACTTAGAAAGATTACAAAGAAGTTGTGAAATATTTAGTGTAACATTAAAAATGTATTACGTAAACAAATGTATTCATATAGCAACATTTGCGAAGCAAAAAAGGATATAAATGCCCTAGTTGCAAAGATCAAACAAAAGGAAGAAGAGAATACGAACAGTACCTCCTCGACCAATTGCAATTCAGAAACATCAATGAATTGGACTGAGTCAAGATTATTAGATGAAATTAATATAATAAACACATATTGTAATCTTAAAGCTGTATCATTAGTAATTAATCATGAAAATTTAAATATAAATATGTCATTAGATGAAAAAAAAAAATTTGTATATGTTACTTAAGACCAATAATCAAAGATTTTAAACATATAATTGTAGCAGAAATAGGAGATAATAATAATATACACTTACACACACTATCATACATAAATGAAAGATCTGATAATTATGTAAAATTTATAAAAACAATATGGAATAAAAACAAAAAATATACCAAATACAATATCAAAATATAAAAAACATAAGAGATTATATAAAATACATAAGAAAATCACCATTATGGGTAATACACACAAACCTTGAAATGCACATACTTTATAACATGGATATATCAAATGAAACTATACCATGGGAAAAACAAACAATTAAAAAACAATCAGAATTTACACATATTTTAACACACCTGCAATTAGAAAACGATATAACTTCATATGAAGAATTTGTAAAACAAAAACCAGAATTTATAAGTCCATGGCTACACAAACAAAACTTACAAACAATATTTAAACAAACACTAGACTTCATACTATTAATAAAAGAAAACAACTTAGATATAATAGAATATATCAAATCACAAGAAACATGCACAAACACAGAAAGAATAACTAGAATACTTAAACATCAAGACATAGACAGAAACATACAACGAACACATAAAAAAATGGCTAACAAAAGAAGATCCAAACAAAAGAAGATCCAAAAAGAAACATACTACTATACATCGGTACAGCAAATTCAGGTAAGTCAGTATTAGCAAGATCATTATTCGAATGCCTACCGCACACAGGGGAAATACTAAACGGAAATCAATTCCTATTCCAAAACTTAGAATATAAAAAATCCGGGATATGGGAAGAACCACTAATAAGTGAAGAAAACGTAGAAAAATTCAAATTAATAGCAGAAGGTAGAAAAACATTAGTAGATAAAAAACACACAAAACCTATAACAATAGAAAGAACACCAATATTAATAACATCAAACAATGAATTACACAAATATGTATCAAATTCACAAGGAGCACTTGAATTAAGATGCTTCAAACACTATTTTGAAAATCCAATAACATTCATTAACAAAAGCCCATTGTTCAATTGCAGAACACACAAGACAACACCCCGATAGAAGCTGGAGTTCCACCGACCTTGAAACTGAATTTGAATTTAACGAAGAACCTTCAACTAGCCAACACAATAAACGAATTTGCATACAACACAGCACCCCTAACAAAATTCAGAGAATTTGCCCAACCACTGAAAGCCCACGAAAAAATAAATCTGAAACTAATCTAGTACCACACAGGTGCGACTGGATAGAATATCTAAAAACATAGTATAATGTCAACAAGAACATTTAAAAAAAACATTCTTCGCATATATTAAAAACAACCCAAACAAAATGAGAAAACATTTGGAGACACAACAAGAAAAACAGGGTGGCACATAATACCAAACCAAGATTATGATAATTATATGTTACCACACGACAGAACATGGCTATACGGACAAATGTGGCCCACACCAATACACGCTAAAACAAAAATAGGACACGGTATACCAATAACAGATACAGCAGCCTTAGGAGGCACAGGTAATATATTAACTTTCAACAATACATTATACTATTATACACTAATATACACAGATAAAATGGATCAACTAGGAATGGAATTAGTAAACAAAGATGATTTTGATTTCGGTGACATGAAAGAAGGTATAACATGGACAGAAACAGGGGACGTTCAGGGATTAAACATACTACCACAATTAGAACAAAGCACATCAGACAAAACACTACACTTTGATTTCCTAAATGATGGAGATAACGTAATGGTTATGTATCCTGGTAATAACGGATACATAACAGAATGGTCAAGACACGAATCAGACAAACACAACTACTACAAAGAAACACCTGGGCTACACGCTATATGTTAAGAACCTAATAAAAGCTGCAAAATGCAACAAATTATAACACAAAGAATGGAAGAAAACGCACCAGAATGGCACTACACATGTGGAAATAGACCATGGAAATACCCAATACCACACACATTCCTAAACCTAATACCAATATACACAGCAGCAAAAAACCTTTTGTTAGCTGCTTCGCTGGCTACGCCATAGCTAACATAAACTAGCTCTCTCCCCCCTCTTTTTTCTATTTTCTCTTATATGGTGGTTGGGCGGTTGCACTCCCAACGCGAGAACGTCCAAACTTGTCGATACTCATCTTTAGACTGTTTAAAATAAAACGTTCCCTGAACTAACCTCCTTTATGTATCCGCCTTCTTGCAGTTCTTCTACGATCGAAACTATTTCGTTATTATGACCGGTATGACCCGCAGGTTTCGAAGCCAATAAAAGTCGCAGTCTATCGCACAGTTCATTCGGATCGTCCCAGTAAACGTAATCCGGTCTAACCGTTTTCTTCGCTCTCATCAACAGACAAGATCCGGTTATTGGACTTTCGTCGTCATGACCACTTTCCGACGAAAGATGCGTACGAGGAAACAGTCTTTTGATAATATTCTTGTACTTTAACGATCGACTGGAAATTATGCGACCGGTATTTTGACTTTTATGCGCCTCAGTAGTTTCTAATATTTTCTTATAGTTATTTAAATCTTTGGTTGTATAATCTACAGGCTCATTCAAAAAATCAATTGATATAAACCTTTGGAACCGCTATACGTCTTGATGTCGATAACTATTTTATTTCCTTTGAACTGGAGTGGTTTTGTTCCGATCATCCATTGATCGTCAATGTTTTTAACTCCGTAGACGTTGTCTATTTTTTTACCTTTATCCGTTACGGTAAGATCCAAGAAATGTTTTGCACGAAAACCGATCGTTTTCGGTGTCGACGGGTCTACGGGTCTACAGATTTCACGAACTGTTTTTCCGACGTCGGTGTTTTAAAGTCTTCTCATAACTGTCGGTGTCTCTTCCACCACCTCTCCTTTTCAACCACTCCATTTGCATTCTCTTCTTGTTCTTTTTTAACATCGTACTTTTGTTTAAACGATTGATTAAGTTCTTGGAGCGGTTCGACAATAGGCTTAAATTGCTTTTCAATAACTTGTTCCGATTCTGTTATTCCTTGAGTAATAGCGCGATGTTTTCGTTTAATCGAATCTCGTATTCTATCGATTTCCATTACCAACTTCGCAGACGACAATGAAGACGACGAGGATGGCATATCGACCTCGTTCTTGTTCGACATCGTGGTTACGAATGATCGGAAAACAGTCGATCACATCACCATCCTAGTTCCACCGATCTAAAGAACACTGCATGTTTTTTGGTTCTGCGTAGGAAACGTATAACATCGATTAACGAAACATTCATTCTCACCGGACGACGATTGGTATTGCTTAATTCGCGGTAATATTGTCACACCCTGATCGATAGACGGTATCATGAGTTTCATGCTTGTTTTTTTTTTTTTTTTTTTTTTTTTTTTTTTTAGGGCGAAAAACGGTTGAACGTTATCATCGCCCGGAAAATAAATAAATAGATAAATAAATAAAAATAAAAATAATTTAAGTTTTTTAGATAAAATTAAAACTTAAAACTACTATCACAGAAACAAAATCCGGAATGGGTGTAAAAGGCCCATTCTCGGATAACAAAAACACTAATATGTAACTTAAAACTATGTTAAAAACTATCACATTAAAAATAAATAAAACTTAAAACTACGTTAAAATCTATCACATTAAAAATAAATAAAACTTAAAACTAAAAAAGGTGCTAAAACTTAAAACTAATATCACAAAAATCTTACAACTAATATCACAGACGAATTTAAAAAACGAACAAAAAAAAACAAAAAAAATCCGATAGGGAGTGTAAAAGGCTCCCTTTTTTTTTTTTTTTTTTTTTTTTTTTTTTTTAAGGGCGAAAAACGGTTGAACGTTATCATCGCCCGGAAAATAAATAAATAGATAAATAAATACATAAATAAATAAATAAAAATAATTTTAGGTTTTTAGATAAAATTAAAACTTAAAACTACTATCACAGAAACAAAATCCGGAATGGGTGTAAAAGGCCCATTCTCGGATAACAAAAACACTAATATGTAACTTAAAACTCTGTTAAAAACTATCACATTAAAAATAAATAAAACTTAAAGCTATGTTAAAAACTATCACATTAAAAATAAATAAAGCTTAAAACTATGTTAAAAACTATCATTAAAAATAAATAAAACTTAAAACTAAAAAAGGAGATAAAACTTAAAACTAATATCACAAAAATCTTATAACTAATATCACAGACGAATTTAAAAAACATACAAAAAAAACAAAAAAATCCGATAGGGAGTGTAAAAGGCTCCCTACTCGGATAACAAAACAATACATAGGACAATACATACAATTACTAAAGAATACATACTTATTAAATTTTTTGCATTAACCCTATACTACGTAAAAATATAAACATGCGGTTTAAAACCTCCTTATCGTCACGCAAGATACCACGGATGTTACTAGGAATTTTAAATTTACGACGCAATGCCGCATAACATATGCAGTCCACGAGTATGTGGCGCACAGTCACGCGGCAGTTGCATCTTGCGCATAGAGGTGGTTGTCCTCTTGTAAACAGGTACTCGTGTGTGACTCTCGTGTGTCCTATACGCAATCGACAGAGTACTACTTCCTCACGCCGGGGTTTTCTGTATGAGGAGTTCCATGGTAACACAGAATCTTTAATCTGACGGAGTTTATTATCAACAGTAGCTGTCCAATCACCTTGCCACCTTGTTCTTAATAATTGTTTTACATAGTTAATGAAATCAGAAGTAGCAACTCGGGTGGTGAAAGGAGGCTGGTTACATGCTTCTTTGGCAGCGGAATCTGCATGTTCATTACCTGGAATCCCTACGTGGCTAGGGACCCAGCAAAAACTTAATTCTGTGTTGCGATTATTCAACTCAACGATTGCGTTGTAAATTTCAATGACGATAGGATGTTTGGAATAAAAGTTCTTTAAGGCTTGGAGAGCACTACACGAGTCACTGCAAATAAGAATTTTTCTATATTTAGGGTTAATGATGTTTAGAGCCTTATTTATAGCATATAGTTCAGCGGTAAACACACTCGTAATACTGGGGAGACCAAACATATAAGTTCTCTCATTGACAACAAAAGCACACCCAACCGTATCGTTTTGTTTCGATCCATCAGTGTATACAACCGCGTCTGGTTTCGCCTTGGAGAGAACACACTGAAACATCTGCTGAAAGACGATAGATGGTGTTGATTGTTTATTACATGTAGTCAGGTCAAAATTAAAATTTATGAGGCTTATTCCCCATGGAGGATATGAGCAAGGGTACATAGGAAAGAATGACGGTGTGTCAACATTTATATGCTGCAGCAGACGCCAGGTACGGATACCTACAGGTGCAGTACGTCGTGGATGATCCTCATACTTTCCTAGATTAGGATTTTTAAGGACTGACTCAAGAACCGGGTGATTTGGCTGTCCTCTGAGACGAGCAAAATAAGATAATAAGAGCTGGTCTCGTCTATCCCAAAGTGATGGTTCACCACAGTCTACAAGTAAGCTTGCGACAGGACTTGATCTAAACGCGCCTGTAGCAAGTCGAAGGAAAGCATGATGTACACTATCCAGCATTTTAAGCACGGTTTGACGAGCTGATGAGTAGGCCACACAACCGTAATCTAAACGGGAGCGAACAAAGGAATAGTAAAAATGTATCATACATGATCTATCGGCTCCCCACTTGGTGTTAGTAAGGACTCGCATCATATCTAAAATTTTGGAACATTTTGTTTTCAATTCTTTTAAATGTTTGACCCAAGTAAGACGACTATCAAAAATTAAACCTAAAAACTTAACGTAATTAGAGATAGTAATAGTCTCACCGTACAGAAAAATTTGCGGAATAGAAGGGTTTCGTAGCCGAGAAAAAACTACACATTTTGTTTTTTCGGATGAAAATGTGAAACCAGTAATCCTGGACCAAGCTTCAAGGTGATATATAGTGTTCTGCAGTAGTCTCTCTGCTGTGGGTGCCGAACGGCTTGCAATGTAGATAGCAAAGTCGTCAGCGAATAGAGAGCATGAGACAGGAGCCTGAACACATTTGGTAATATCATTTATGGCTACAGAAAATAAGGTGGCACTTAATACACTACCTTGGGGCACTCCATTCTCTAAGATGACACTATCTGAGAGCGAATCATCCACACGAACACGAGCCGTTCGGTGATTTATGAATCCCCGGATAAAAGCAAGCATATTGCCCTTGATTCCCCATTTTTGGAGAGTGTTAAGAATACCACGTCGCCAGGCTGTATCATACGCCTTTTTTATATCAAAGAAGATAGCGACGAGGTGTTGCCGATTGAGGAAAGCGTTTTGTATGGCTGTTTCTAGTGACACTAAATGGTCAATGGAAGATCGTCCTTGTCGAAAACCACACTGTTCTGGAGATAGAAAGCCATGTTTCTCCAAGTACCATGTAAGTCTGCGGTTTACCATTCTCTCCATTATTTTACACAAAACGCTTGTTAATGAAATAGGGCGATAGCTTGAGGGGTTCTTCTGGTCTTTACCAGGTTTTAGTACTGGTATAATAAATGCTTCTGACCAGCCGGGTGGGAAGACTTGTTCAGAGAATAAACCATTGAAAATATTCAAAAGTTGTTGTAGTGCCGAATTAGGAAGGTGTGAAAGCATGGAAAGGCGAATGTTGTCCGGTCCAGGGGAAGTGTCCCGTGAATTTTTAAGTGCATGTAACAATTCTTTAAATACGAATGGAGTGTTTAATTCACCAACCGAATCACCAATGTTTAACGACAACACCTCCATTTGTATCTTGTACCGTTGAAAATCGTAATTATATGATGAGGTGAGAGACACCGAGCGGAAAGATTTTGCTAGACTATTTGCCACTTCCGAGGATGATGAAAGGAGTTCTCCTTCATCAATAAGACCAAGAATAGATTGTTTCGGTGATCCGAAGATTGCACGAATTTTCTTCCATACAGTAGACGTGGAAGTAGTGCGCGAGATAGTGCTCACGTATTTCGTCCATGAATTCCTCTTAGCGTCCAAGAATACTCGACGGCACACCGCTCTAGCCCTGCGGTATAAATTTAGATGTTCTGTTGTGGGCCTACGATTAAATTTACGTAGTGCCTGCCGTCGATTCCTAATAGCAATTTTGCATTCATCGTTCCACCATGGAACGAAAGGACGTCTAGGATTACCCGATGTTTGTGGGATATACCTGTTGGCATTCTTAAGTTTCATGGACGTAAAAGAAGAATATTGGTCGAGGATGTTCGCTCCATCGTCATACTGAGATTGGAATGCTTTACAGTATCCGTTCCAATCTGCCTTTTCAACAATCCATCTCCGTGGCATTCTTTTAATCTCGCAGTCTACACCGAAACTAATAATAATTGGTCTATGATCACTGCCGTGATAGTCATCACAAATCGACCAATTAAAATGAGGGAGTACATTCGGTGAGCATATGGAAAGATCAAGGTTAGATACAGCACCAGTTGATAAGGACATAAATGTGTGTGATCCATTATTCAGTAGGCAAAGGTCAAAATCTTGTCTCAATCTGTTTATCATATTTCCTCGAGTGGAGCAGAAGGTTGAGCCCCAGGAAATATGATGGGCATTGAAGTCTCCTACTATTAACGATGGAGATGGTATTTGTGTAAGGAGATTTGAGACATCTAAAGCACTGAACACAGTGTTCGGTGAGAGATACAGATTGCAGATATGCAATTTGAAGGGAATAGTGACCTTTACTGCAATAGCAGGAATGACAGTGGTTAGTTGAATTCTTGTAGCTGACACCCCATTCTTCATGAAAATCGCTACTCCACCACTCTCCCTACTGTCTACTAGGCAGTCGTATCTCTCGCAGAAGTATCCTCTAAATGTAATTCGGTCATGTTGTAGGAGGTGAGTTTCCTGGAAACACATGATTAGTGGATCATGTGTGTGCGCCAGTACTCTAATATCTTCAATGCGGGACCGAATACCTCTAACATTCCACTGAATAATGTTCATAAGTGTAAAAAGCAAATAAAAAAATAAATTTCGGAAACTATATAAAAATTAGTTGTACGTGATTCGGTTTTTCTTTTTTGAATTTTTTATTTTAAAGAACTCCGATGCCCTAGGGTCGGGTGGTTCTTCAACCATATCCTCCAGTATATGAGGAGATGGTGGAGGAGATTTATTTGAATGGGATGCTGTAGTTGACATCCCAGAAGAGATAGTTACGTGGGTTCCCTTTATGGGGAGCTTATTAGGTGGCTTACTGCCAGCTGTGATAGTCGCTATTCGTGGCGGTACGATTTTGGGAATAGGAACTTTCGTATGTATCATACTGTTTGATTCACTAGCTGCGATGGAGGACTTTTGATTCATTTTTGTCAGCTCTGAGATAGTGGCTGTAAGTGAAGCTACTTGATCAGATAGCATCTGAACAAGTTTTTTAAGCTCATTGCAGGATCCGCACTGCTGATTATTAGCATTTGTAGGAATTTGTTTAGTTGTAGCGGTGGCAAAAGATACGTCTGGTTTAACCAGGTTCCGTGAGTTGTTTATCTTTTTATATTCTCTACGTGCAGCCGGAAAAGATAGTTTTTGCTCCGTACAGATTTTGAGAATTGCCTTTTCTTCTTTAAAAGTTGGGCAATCTCGGGAGCGGGCTGTATGTGGACCACTGCAGTTTGCACATTTTTCACTTTCTTCGCAGTTAGTGTCGTTGTGACCTTCTTTACCACATCGAGCACAGATCTCAGTTTTCGTGCAAGATGTTGTAGTATGACCAAAACCTTGGCATCTGAAACATCGCCGTGGGTTGGGTATGAATGGTCGTACCCGAACCGAGAGGTAACCCACTTTGATCTTTTCTGGTGGAACAGGGAGACTGAATGTTAGTATAAGAGACGGTGTCGGTTCTTCTGTTCCGTTCTGCCGTTTCATTATACGTTTCACCTCAACAACATCTTGGTGGCACAGCTCGTCAACTATTTCAGAGATATCTATATCCAGAAGGTCTCTACAAAAAATTACACCCCGGCTCGTATTTAACGTTTTGTGGCATTCTGTACTTATATTTATACCACCCATATTACGGAGACGTAAGATAGATCGACTCTGCTCATCGTTGAATGTTTCAACCAGAATCGATCCGTCGCGTAATTTCCTGATATTCTTCGGGGAGCCACTTGCACCTGTTATGGTTTTGTTTATTAAAAACGGTGAGACCTTTTGAAGGGAGCCACCTTCCTGACTATTTTTGAGAACAACGAATCTAATATTTTTATATTTTGATTCTTTCTCTTTTGTAGGACTTTTATCCTCGTCAGACGAAGCTGATCGAGGTCTCTTCGCAAGACTTGAATTGGTGGTTTTTTCAGATGGACCACCAACCATCATTGTGTTAATTGTTGGAACTGAAATTTTGGTCCCACGAGTACCGGCGAAAAATGGACCACTCCAGCAGAGCGCACGCGTACTGGAGTTAGAGCTAAATACAACTGGGTTCGCCCTGGTGCCCAGAGGACATCGTTCGGGACTCACTACGTAGAGCCATTCACCCATCGGCACGATTTGTTCCCACCTTGGGTTACGGTTGCGTTTCGTAAGATGTCGCAACACCACCGAGTGTTAATGTAAGAAATATCAGTGTAGGATGTTGTTGTGTAATTGTGTAAGTGTGTATGTTGTAATTTATGTAGTGTTCTTGGTGTAGTATATGTGTATAATGTAAAGTGTTCTGCAGCTCACTGTATAGTGGGAAGAATAGCTGCAGAGGCTAGGCCCGTGGGGACGCCAACCCCCAAAGTCTTAAAGAATAAGACTCCCCGTCGGGGAAAAGGCTCCCTACTCGGATAACAAAACAATACATAGGACAATACATACAATTACTAAAGAATACATACTTATTAAATTTTTTGCATTAACCCTATACTACGTAAAAATATAAACATGCGGTTTAAAACCTCCTTATCGTCACGCAAGATACCACGGATGTTACTAGGAATTTTAAATTTACGACGCAATGCCGCATAACATATGCAGTCCACGAGTATGTGGCGCACAGTCACGCGGCAGTTGCATCTTGCGCATAGAGGTGGTTGTCCTCTTGTAAACAGGTACTCGTGTGTGACTCTCGTGTGTCCTATCCGCAATCGACAGAGTACTACTTCCTCACGCCGGGGTTTTCTGTATGAGGAGTTCCATGGTAACACAGAATCTTTAATCTGACGGAGTTTATTATCAACAGTAGCTGTCCAATCACCTTGCCACCTTGTTCTTAATAATTGTTTTACATAGTTAATGAAATCAGAAGTAGCAACTCGGGTGGTGAAAGGAGGCTGGTTACATGCTTCTTTGGCAGCGGAATCCGCATGTTCATTACCTGGAATCCCTACGTGGCTAGGGACCCAGCAAAAACTTAATTCTGTGTTGCGATTATTCAACTCAGCGATTGTGTTGTAAATTTCAATGACGATAGGATGTTTGGAGTAAAAGTTTTTTAAGGCTTGGAGAGCACTACACGAGTCACTGCAAATAAGAATTTTTCTATATTTAGGGTTAATGATGTTTAGAGCCTTATTTATAGCATATAGTTCAGCGGTAAACACACTCGTAATACTGGGGAGACCAAACATATAAGTTCTCTCATTGACAACAAAAGCACACCCAACCGTATCGTTTTGTTTCGATCCATCAGTGTATACAACCGCGTCTGGTTTCGTCTTGGAGAGAACACACTGAAACATCTGCTGAAAGACGATAGATGGTGTTGATTGTTTATTACATGTAGTCAGGTCAAAATTAAAATTTATGAGGTTTATTCCCCATGGAGGATATGAGCAAGGGTACATAGGAAAGAGTGACGGTGTGTCAACATTTATATGCTGCAGCAGACGCCAGGTACGGATACCTACAGGTGCAGTACGACGTGGATGATCCTCATACTTTCCTAGATTAGGATTTTTAAGGACTGACTCAAGAACCGGGTGATTTGGCTGTCCTCTGAGACGAGCAAAATAAGATAATAAGAGCTGGTCTCGTCTATCCCAAAGTGATGGTTCACCACAGTCTACAAGTAAGCTTGCGACAGGACTTGATCTAAACGCGCCTGTAGCAAGCCGAAGGAAAGCATGATGTACACTATCCAGCATTTTAAGCACGGTTTGACGAGCTGATGAGTAGGCCACACAACCGTAATCTAAACGGGAGCGAACAAAGGAATAGTAAAAATGTATCATACATGATCTATCGGCTCCCCACTTGGTGTTAGTAAGGACTCGCATCATATCTAAAATTTTGGAACATTTTGTTTTCAATTCTTTTAAATGTTTGACCCAAGTAAGACGACTATCAAAAATTAAACCTAAAAACTTAACGTAATTAGAGATAGTAATAGTCTCACCGTTCAGAAAAATTTGCGGAATAGAAGGGTTTCGCAGCCGAGAAAAAACTACACATTTTGTTTTTTCGGATGAAAATGTGAAACCAGTAATCCTGGACCAAGCTTCAAGGTGATATATAGTGTTCTGCAGTAGTCTCTCTGCTGTAGGTGCCGAACGGCTTGCAATGTAGATAGCAAAGTCGTCAGCGAATAGAGAGCATGAGACAGGAGCCTGAACACATTTGGTAATATCATTTATGGCTACAGAAAATAAGGTGGCACTTAATACACTACCTTGGGGCACTCCATTCTCCAAGATGACACTATCTGAGAGCGAATCATCTACACGAACACGAGCCGTTCGGTGATTTAAGAATCCCCGGATAAAAGCAAGCATATTGCCCTTGATTCCCCATTTTTGGAGAGTGTTAAGAATACCACGTCGCCAGGCTGTATCATACGCCTTTTTTATATCAAAGAAGATAGCGACGAGGTGTTGCCGATTGAGGAAAGCGTTTTGTATGGCTGTTTCTAGTGACACTAAATGGTCAATGGAAGATCGTCCTTGTCGAAAACCACACTGTTCTGGAGATAGAAAGCCATGTTTCTCCAAGTACCATGTAAGTCTGCGGTTTACCATTCTCTCCATTATTTTACACAAAACGCTTGTTAATGAAATAGGGCGATAGCTTGAGGGGTTCTTCTGGTCTTTACCAGGTTTTAGTACTGGTATAATAAATGCTTCTGACCAGCCGGGTGGGAAGACTTGTTCGGAGAATAAACCGTTGAAAATATTCAAAAGTTGTTGTAGTGCCGAATTAGGAAGGTGTGAAAGCATGGAAAGGCGAATGTTGTCCGGTCCAGGGGAAGTGTCCCGTGAATTTTTAAGTGCATGTAACAATTCTTTAAATACGAATGGAGTGTTTAATTCACCAACCGAATCACCAATGTTTAACGACAACACCTCCATTTGTATCTTGTACCGTTGAAAATCGTTATTATATGATGAGGTGAGAGACACCGAGTGGAAAGATTTTGCTAGACTATTTGCCACTTCCGAGGATGATGAAAGGAGTTCTCCTTCATCAATAAGACCAAGAATAGATTGTTTCGGTGATCCGAAGATTGCACGAATTTTCTTCCATACAGTAGACGTGGAAGTAGTGCGTGAGATAGTGCTCACGTATTTCGTCCATGAATTCCTCTTAGCGTCCAAGAATACTCGACGGCACACCGCTCTAGCCCTGCGGTATAAATTTAGATGTTCTGTTGTGGGCCTACGATTAAATTTACGTAGTGCCTGCCGTCGATTCCTAATAGCAATTTTGCATTCATCGTTCCACCATGGAACGAAAGGACGTCTAGGATTACCCGATGTTTGTGGAATATATCTGTTGGCATTCTTAAGTATCATGGACGTAAAAGAAGAATATTGGTCGAGGATGTTCGCTCCATCGTCATACTGAGATTGGAATGCTTTACAGTATCCGTTCCAATCTGCCTTTTCAACAATCCATCTCCGTGGCATTCTTTTAATCTCGCAGTCTACACCGAAACTAATAATAATTGGTCTATGATCACTGCCGTGATAGTCATCACAAATCGACCAATTAAAATGAGGGAGTACATTCGGTGAGCATATGGAAAGATCAAGGTTAGATACAGCACCAGTTGATAAGGACATAAATGTGTGTGATCCATTATTCAGTAGGCAAAGGTCAAAATCTTGTCTCAATCTGTTTATCATATTTCCTCGAGTGGAGCAGAAGGTTGAGCCCCAGGAAATATGATGGGCATTGAAGTCTCCTACTATTAACGATGGAGATGGTATTTGTGTAAGGAGATTTGAGACATCTAAAGCACTGAACACAGTGTTCGGTGAGAGATACAGATTGCAGATATGCAATTTGAAGGGAATAGTGACCTTTACTGCAATAGCAGGAATGACAGTGGTTAGTTGAATTCTTGTAGCTGACACCCCATTCTTCATGAAAATCGCTACTCCACCACTCTCCCTACTGTCTACTAGGCAGTCGTATCTCTCGCAGAAGTATCCTCTAAATGTAATTCGGTCATGTTGTAGGAGGTGAGTTTCCTGGAAACACATGATTAGTGGATCATGTGTGTGCGCCAGTACTCTAATATCTTCAATGCGGGACCGAATACCTCTAACATTCCACTGAATAATGTTCATAAGTGTAAAAAGCAAATAAAAAAAATAAATTTCGGAAACTAAATAAAAATTAGTTGTACGTGATTCGGTTTTTCTTTTTTGAATTTTTTATTTTAAAGAACTCCGATGCCCTAGGGTCGGGTGGTTCTTCAACCATATCCTCCAGTATATGAGGAGATGGTGGAGGAGATTTATTTGAATGGGATGCTGTAGTTGACATCCCAGAAGAGATAGTTACGTGGGTTCCCTTTATGGGGAGCTTATTAGGTGGCTTACTGCCAGCTGTGATAGTCGCTATTCGTGGCGGTACGATTTTGGGAATAGGAACTTTCGTATGTATCATACTGTTTGATTCACTAGCTGCGATGGAGGACTTTTTATTCATTTTTGTCAGCTCTGAGATAGTGGCTGTAAGTGAAGCTACTTGATCAGATAGCATCTGAACAAGTTTTTTAAGCTCATTGCAGGATCCGCACTGCTGATTATTAGCATTTGTAGGAATTTGTTTAGTTGTAGCGGTGGCAAAAGATACGTCTGGTTTAACCAGGTTCCGTGAGTTGTTTATCTTTTTATATTCTCTACGTGCAGCCGGAAAAGATAGTTTTTGCTCCGTACAGATTTTGAGAATTGCCTTTTCTTCTTTAAAAGTTGGGCAATCTCGGGAGCGGGCTGTATGTGGACCACTGCAGTTTGCACATTTTTCACTTTCTTCGCAGTTAGTGTCGTTGTGACCTTCTTTACCACATCGAGCACAGATCTCAGTTTTCGTGCAAGATGTTGTAGTATGACCAAAACCTTGGCATCTGAAACATCGCCGTGGGTTGGGTATGAATGGTCGTACCCGAACCGAGAGGTAACCCACTTTGATCTTTTCTGGTGGAACAGGGAGACTGAATGTTAATATAAGAGACGGTGTCGGTTCTTCTGTTCCGTTCTGCCGTTTCATTATACGTTTCACCTCAACAACATCTTGGTGGCACAGCTCGTCAACTATTTCAGAGATATCTATATCCAGAAGGTCTCTACAAAAAATTACACCCCGGCTCGTATTTAGCGTTTTGTGGCATTCTGCGCTTATATTTATGCCACCCATACTACGGAGACGTAAGATAGATCGACTCTGCTCATCGTTGAATGTTTCAACGAGAATCGATCCGTCGCGTAATTTCCTGATATTCTTCGGGGAGCCACTTGCACCTGTTATGGTTTTGTTTATTAAAAACGGTGAGACCTTTTGAAGGGAGCCACCTTCCTGACTATTTTTGAGAACAACGAATCTAATATTTTTATATTTTGATTCTTTCTCTTTTGTAGGACTTTTATCCTCGTCAGACGAAGCTGATCGAGGTCTCTTCGCAAGACTTGAATTGGTGGTTTTTTCAGATGGACCACCAACCATCATTGTGTTAATTGTTGGAACTGAAATTTTGGTCCCACGAGTACCGGCGAAAAATGGACCACTCCAGCAGAGCGCACGCGTACTGGAGTTAGAGCTAAATACAACTGGGTTCGCCCTGGTGCCCAGAGGACATCGTTCGGGACTCACTACGTAGAGCCATTCACCCATCGGCACGATTTGTTCCCACCTTGGGTTACGGTTGCGTTTCGTAAGATGTCGCAACACCACCGAGTGTTAATGTAAGAAATATCAGTGTAGGATGTTGTTGTGTAATTGTGTAAGTGTGTATGTTGTAATTTATGTAGTGTTCTTGGTGTAGTATATGTGTATAATGTAAAGTGTTCTGCAGCTCACTGTATAGTGGGAAGAATAGCTGCAGAGGCTAGGCCCGTGGGGACGCCAACCCCCAAAGTCTTAAAGAATAAGACTCCCCGTCGGGGAAAAGGCTCCCTACTCGGATAACAAAACAATACATAGGACAATACATACAATTACTAAAGAATACATACTTATTAAATTTTTTGCATTAACCCTATACTACGTAAAAATATAAACATGCGGTTTAAAACCTCCTTATCGTCACGCAAGATACCACGGATGTTACTAGGAATTTTAAATTTACGACGCAATGCCGCATAACATATGCAGTCCACGAGTATGTGGCGCACAGTCACGCGGCAGTTGCATCTTGCGCATAGAGGTGGTTGTCCTCTTGTAAACAGGTACTCGTGTGTGACTCTCGTGTGTCCTATCCGCAATCGACAGAGTACTACTTCCTCACGCCGGGGTTTTCTGTATGAGGAGTTCCATGGTAACACAGAATCTTTAATCTGACGGAGTTTATTATCAACAGTAGCTGTCCAATCACCTTGCCACCTTGTTCTTAATAATTGTTTTACATAGTTAATGAAATCAGAAGTAGCAACTCGGGTGGTGAAAGGAGGCTGGTTACATGCTTCTTTGGCAGCGGAATCCGCATGTTCATTACCTGGAATCCCTACGTGGCTAGGGACCCAGCAAAAACTTAATTCTGTGTTGCGATTATTCAACTCAGCGATTGTGTTGTAAATTTCAATGACGATAGGATGTTTGGAGTAAAAGTTTTTTAAGGCTTGGAGAGCACTACACGAGTCACTGCAAATAAGAATTTTTCTATATTTAGGGTTAATGATGTTTAGAGCCTTATTTATAGCATATAGTTCAGCGGTAAACACACTCGTAATACTGGGGAGACCAAACATATAAGTTCTCTCATTGACAACAAAAGCACACCCAACCGTATCGTTTTGTTTCGATCCATCAGTGTATACAACCGCGTCTGGTTTCGTCTTGGAGAGAACACACTGAAACATCTGCTGAAAGACGATAGATGGTGTTGATTGTTTATTACATGTAGTCAGGTCAAAATTAAAATTTATGAGGTTTATTCCCCATGGAGGATATGAGCAAGGGTACATAGGAAAGAGTGACGGTGTGTCAACATTTATATGCTGCAGCAGACGCCAGGTACGGATACCTACAGGTGCAGTACGACGTGGATGATCCTCATACTTTCCTAGATTAGGATTTTTAAGGACTGACTCAAGAACCGGGTGATTTGGCTGTCCTCTGAGACGAGCAAAATAAGATAATAAGAGCTGGTCTCGTCTATCCCAAAGTGATGGTTCACCACAGTCTACAAGTAAGCTTGCGACAGGACTTGATCTAAACGCGCCTGTAGCAAGCCGAAGGAAAGCATGATGTACACTATCCAGCATTTTAAGCACGGTTTGACGAGCTGATGAGTAGGCCACACAACCGTAATCTAAACGGGAGCGAACAAAGGAATAGTAAAAATGTATCATACATGATCTATCGGCTCCCCACTTGGTGTTAGTAAGGACTCGCATCATATCTAAAATTTTGGAACATTTTGTTTTCAATTCTTTTAAATGTTTGACCCAAGTAAGACGACTATCAAAAATTAAACCTAAAAACTTAACGTAATTAGAGATAGTAATAGTCTCACCGTTCAGAAAAATTTGCGGAATAGAAGGGTTTCGCAGCCGAGAAAAAACTACACATTTTGTTTTTTCGGATGAAAATGTGAAACCAGTAATCCTGGACCAAGCTTCAAGGTGATATATAGTGTTCTGCAGTAGTCTCTCTGCTGTAGGTGCCGAACGGCTTGCAATGTAGATAGCAAAGTCGTCAGCGAATAGAGAGCATGAGACAGGAGCCTGAACACATTTGGTAATATCATTTATGGCTACAGAAAATAAGGTGGCACTTAATACACTACCTTGGGGCACTCCATTCTCCAAGATGACACTATCTGAGAGCGAATCATCTACACGAACACGAGCCGTTCGGTGATTTAAGAATCCCCGGATAAAAGCAAGCATATTGCCCTTGATTCCCCATTTTTGGAGAGTGTTAAGAATACCACGTCGCCAGGCTGTATCATACGCCTTTTTTATATCAAAGAAGATAGCGACGAGGTGTTGCCGATTGAGGAAAGCGTTTTGTATGGCTGTTTCTAGTGACACTAAATGGTCAATGGAAGATCGTCCTTGTCGAAAACCACACTGTTCTGGAGATAGAAAGCCATGTTTCTCCAAGTACCATGTAAGTCTGCGGTTTACCATTCTCTCCATTATTTTACACAAAACGCTTGTTAATGAAATAGGGCGATAGCTTGAGGGGTTCTTCTGGTCTTTACCAGGTTTTAGTACTGGTATAATAAATGCTTCTGACCAGCCGGGTGGGAAGACTTGTTCGGAGAATAAACCGTTGAAAATATTCAAAAGTTGTTGTAGTGCCGAATTAGGAAGGTGTGAAAGCATGGAAAGGCGAATGTTGTCCGGTCCAGGGGAAGTGTCCCGTGAATTTTTAAGTGCATGTAACAATTCTTTAAATACGAATGGAGTGTTTAATTCACCAACCGAATCACCAATGTTTAACGACAACACCTCCATTTGTATCTTGTACCGTTGAAAATCGTTATTATATGATGAGGTGAGAGACACCGAGTGGAAAGATTTTGCTAGACTATTTGCCACTTCCGAGGATGATGAAAGGAGTTCTCCTTCATCAATAAGACCAAGAATAGATTGTTTCGGTGATCCGAAGATTGCACGAATTTTCTTCCATACAGTAGACGTGGAAGTAGTGCGTGAGATAGTGCTCACGTATTTCGTCCATGAATTCCTCTTAGCGTCCAAGAATACTCGACGGCACACCGCTCTAGCCCTGCGGTATAAATTTAGATGTTCTGTTGTGGGCCTACGATTAAATTTACGTAGTGCCTGCCGTCGATTCCTAATAGCAATTTTGCATTCATCGTTCCACCATGGAACGAAAGGACGTCTAGGATTACCCGATGTTTGTGGAATATATCTGTTGGCATTCTTAAGTATCATGGACGTAAAAGAAGAATATTGGTCGAGGATGTTCGCTCCATCGTCATACTGAGATTGGAATGCTTTACAGTATCCGTTCCAATCTGCCTTTTCAACAATCCATCTCCGTGGCATTCTTTTAATCTCGCAGTCTACACCGAAACTAATAATAATTGGTCTATGATCACTGCCGTGATAGTCATCACAAATCGACCAATTAAAATGAGGGAGTACATTCGGTGAGCATATGGAAAGATCAAGGTTAGATACAGCACCAGTTGATAAGGACATAAATGTGTGTGATCCATTATTCAGTAGGCAAAGGTCAAAATCTTGTCTCAATCTGTTTATCATATTTCCTCGAGTGGAGCAGAAGGTTGAGCCCCAGGAAATATGATGGGCATTGAAGTCTCCTACTATTAACGATGGAGATGGTATTTGTGTAAGGAGATTTGAGACATCTAAAGCACTGAACACAGTGTTCGGTGAGAGATACAGATTGCAGATATGCAATTTGAAGGGAATAGTGACCTTTACTGCAATAGCAGGAATGACAGTGGTTAGTTGAATTCTTGTAGCTGACACCCCATTCTTCATGAAAATCGCTACTCCACCACTCTCCCTACTGTCTACTAGGCAGTCGTATCTCTCGCAGAAGTATCCTCTAAATGTAATTCGGTCATGTTGTAGGAGGTGAGTTTCCTGGAAACACATGATTAGTGGATCATGTGTGTGCGCCAGTACTCTAATATCTTCAATGCGGGACCGAATACCTCTAACATTCCACTGAATAATGTTCATAAGTGTAAAAAGCAAATAAAAAAAATAAATTTCGGAAACTAAATAAAAATTAGTTGTACGTGATTCGGTTTTTCTTTTTTGAATTTTTTATTTTAAAGAACTCCGATGCCCTAGGGTCGGGTGGTTCTTCAACCATATCCTCCAGTATATGAGGAGATGGTGGAGGAGATTTATTTGAATGGGATGCTGTAGTTGACATCCCAGAAGAGATAGTTACGTGGGTTCCCTTTATGGGGAGCTTATTAGGTGGCTTACTGCCAGCTGTGATAGTCGCTATTCGTGGCGGTACGATTTTGGGAATAGGAACTTTCGTATGTATCATACTGTTTGATTCACTAGCTGCGATGGAGGACTTTTTATTCATTTTTGTCAGCTCTGAGATAGTGGCTGTAAGTGAAGCTACTTGATCAGATAGCATCTGAACAAGTTTTTTAAGCTCATTGCAGGATCCGCACTGCTGATTATTAGCATTTGTAGGAATTTGTTTAGTTGTAGCGGTGGCAAAAGATACGTCTGGTTTAACCAGGTTCCGTGAGTTGTTTATCTTTTTATATTCTCTACGTGCAGCCGGAAAAGATAGTTTTTGCTCCGTACAGATTTTGAGAATTGCCTTTTCTTCTTTAAAAGTTGGGCAATCTCGGGAGCGGGCTGTATGTGGACCACTGCAGTTTGCACATTTTTCACTTTCTTCGCAGTTAGTGTCGTTGTGACCTTCTTTACCACATCGAGCACAGATCTCAGTTTTCGTGCAAGATGTTGTAGTATGACCAAAACCTTGGCATCTGAAACATCGCCGTGGGTTGGGTATGAATGGTCGTACCCGAACCGAGAGGTAACCCACTTTGATCTTTTCTGGTGGAACAGGGAGACTGAATGTTAATATAAGAGACGGTGTCGGTTCTTCTGTTCCGTTCTGCCGTTTCATTATACGTTTCACCTCAACAACATCTTGGTGGCACAGCTCGTCAACTATTTCAGAGATATCTATATCCAGAAGGTCTCTACAAAAAATTACACCCCGGCTCGTATTTAGCGTTTTGTGGCATTCTGCGCTTATATTTATGCCACCCATACTACGGAGACGTAAGATAGATCGACTCTGCTCATCGTTGAATGTTTCAACGAGAATCGATCCGTCGCGTAATTTCCTGATATTCTTCGGGGAGCCACTTGCACCTGTTATGGTTTTGTTTATTAAAAACGGTGAGACCTTTTGAAGGGAGCCACCTTCCTGACTATTTTTGAGAACAACGAATCTAATATTTTTATATTTTGATTCTTTCTCTTTTGTAGGACTTTTATCCTCGTCAGACGAAGCTGATCGAGGTCTCTTCGCAAGACTTGAATTGGTGGTTTTTTCAGATGGACCACCAACCATCATTGTGTTAATTGTTGGAACTGAAATTTTGGTCCCACGAGTACCGGCGAAAAATGGACCACTCCAGCAGAGCGCACGCGTACTGGAGTTAGAGCTAAATACAACTGGGTTCGCCCTGGTGCCCAGAGGACATCGTTCGGGACTCACTACGTAGAGCCATTCACCCATCGGCACGATTTGTTCCCACCTTGGGTTACGGTTGCGTTTCGTAAGATGTCGCAACACCACCGAGTGTTAATGTAAGAAATATCAGTGTAGGATGTTGTTGTGTAATTGTGTAAGTGTGTATGTTGTAATTTATGTAGTGTTCTTGGTGTAGTATATGTGTATAATGTAAAGTGTTCTGCAGCTCACTGTATAGTGGGAAGAATAGCTGCAGAGGCTAGGCCCGTGGGGACGCCAACCCCCAAAGTCTTAAAGAATAAGACTCCCCGTCGGGGAAAAGGCTCCCTACTCGGATAACAAAACAATACATAGGACAATACATACAATTACTAAAGAATACATACTTATTAAATTTTTTGCATTAACCCTATACTACGTAAAAATATAAACATGCGGTTTAAAACCTCCTTATCGTCACGCAAGATACCACGGATGTTACTAGGAATTTTAAATTTACGACGCAATGCCGCATAACATATGCAGTCCACGAGTATGTGGCGCACAGTCACGCGGCAGTTGCATCTTGCGCATAGAGGTGGTTGTCCTCTTGTAAACAGGTACTCGTGTGTGACTCTCGTGTGTCCTATCCGCAATCGACAGAGTACTACTTCCTCACGCCGGGGTTTTCTGTATGAGGAGTTCCATGGTAACACAGAATCTTTAATCTGACGGAGTTTATTATCAACAGTAGCTGTCCAATCACCTTGCCACCTTGTTCTTAATAATTGTTTTACATAGTTAATGAAATCAGAAGTAGCAACTCGGGTGGTGAAAGGAGGCTGGTTACATGCTTCTTTGGCAGCGGAATCCGCATGTTCATTACCTGGAATCCCTACGTGGCTAGGGACCCAGCAAAAACTTAATTCTGTGTTGCGATTATTCAACTCAGCGATTGTGTTGTAAATTTCAATGACGATAGGATGTTTGGAGTAAAAGTTTTTTAAGGCTTGGAGAGCACTACACGAGTCACTGCAAATAAGAATTTTTCTATATTTAGGGTTAATGATGTTTAGAGCCTTATTTATAGCATATAGTTCAGCGGTAAACACACTCGTAATACTGGGGAGACCAAACATATAAGTTCTCTCATTGACAACAAAAGCACACCCAACCGTATCGTTTTGTTTCGATCCATCAGTGTATACAACCGCGTCTGGTTTCGTCTTGGAGAGAACACACTGAAACATCTGCTGAAAGACGATAGATGGTGTTGATTGTTTATTACATGTAGTCAGGTCAAAATTAAAATTTATGAGGTTTATTCCCCATGGAGGATATGAGCAAGGGTACATAGGAAAGAGTGACGGTGTGTCAACATTTATATGCTGCAGCAGACGCCAGGTACGGATACCTACAGGTGCAGTACGACGTGGATGATCCTCATACTTTCCTAGATTAGGATTTTTAAGGACTGACTCAAGAACCGGGTGATTTGGCTGTCCTCTGAGACGAGCAAAATAAGATAATAAGAGCTGGTCTCGTCTATCCCAAAGTGATGGTTCACCACAGTCTACAAGTAAGCTTGCGACAGGACTTGATCTAAACGCGCCTGTAGCAAGCCGAAGGAAAGCATGATGTACACTATCCAGCATTTTAAGCACGGTTTGACGAGCTGATGAGTAGGCCACACAACCGTAATCTAAACGGGAGCGAACAAAGGAATAGTAAAAATGTATCATACATGATCTATCGGCTCCCCACTTGGTGTTAGTAAGGACTCGCATCATATCTAAAATTTTGGAACATTTTGTTTTCAATTCTTTTAAATGTTTGACCCAAGTAAGACGACTATCAAAAATTAAACCTAAAAACTTAACGTAATTAGAGATAGTAATAGTCTCACCGTTCAGAAAAATTTGCGGAATAGAAGGGTTTCGCAGCCGAGAAAAAACTACACATTTTGTTTTTTCGGATGAAAATGTGAAACCAGTAATCCTGGACCAAGCTTCAAGGTGATATATAGTGTTCTGCAGTAGTCTCTCTGCTGTAGGTGCCGAACGGCTTGCAATGTAGATAGCAAAGTCGTCAGCGAATAGAGAGCATGAGACAGGAGCCTGAACACATTTGGTAATATCATTTATGGCTACAGAAAATAAGGTGGCACTTAATACACTACCTTGGGGCACTCCATTCTCCAAGATGACACTATCTGAGAGCGAATCATCTACACGAACACGAGCCGTTCGGTGATTTAAGAATCCCCGGATAAAAGCAAGCATATTGCCCTTGATTCCCCATTTTTGGAGAGTGTTAAGAATACCACGTCGCCAGGCTGTATCATACGCCTTTTTTATATCAAAGAAGATAGCGACGAGGTGTTGCCGATTGAGGAAAGCGTTTTGTATGGCTGTTTCTAGTGACACTAAATGGTCAATGGAAGATCGTCCTTGTCGAAAACCACACTGTTCTGGAGATAGAAAGCCATGTTTCTCCAAGTACCATGTAAGTCTGCGGTTTACCATTCTCTCCATTATTTTACACAAAACGCTTGTTAATGAAATAGGGCGATAGCTTGAGGGGTTCTTCTGGTCTTTACCAGGTTTTAGTACTGGTATAATAAATGCTTCTGACCAGCCGGGTGGGAAGACTTGTTCGGAGAATAAACCGTTGAAAATATTCAAAAGTTGTTGTAGTGCCGAATTAGGAAGGTGTGAAAGCATGGAAAGGCGAATGTTGTCCGGTCCAGGGGAAGTGTCCCGTGAATTTTTAAGTGCATGTAACAATTCTTTAAATACGAATGGAGTGTTTAATTCACCAACCGAATCACCAATGTTTAACGACAACACCTCCATTTGTATCTTGTACCGTTGAAAATCGTTATTATATGATGAGGTGAGAGACACCGAGTGGAAAGATTTTGCTAGACTATTTGCCACTTCCGAGGATGATGAAAGGAGTTCTCCTTCATCAATAAGACCAAGAATAGATTGTTTCGGTGATCCGAAGATTGCACGAATTTTCTTCCATACAGTAGACGTGGAAGTAGTGCGTGAGATAGTGCTCACGTATTTCGTCCATGAATTCCTCTTAGCGTCCAAGAATACTCGACGGCACACCGCTCTAGCCCTGCGGTATAAATTTAGATGTTCTGTTGTGGGCCTACGATTAAATTTACGTAGTGCCTGCCGTCGATTCCTAATAGCAATTTTGCATTCATCGTTCCACCATGGAACGAAAGGACGTCTAGGATTACCCGATGTTTGTGGAATATATCTGTTGGCATTCTTAAGTATCATGGACGTAAAAGAAGAATATTGGTCGAGGATGTTCGCTCCATCGTCATACTGAGATTGGAATGCTTTACAGTATCCGTTCCAATCTGCCTTTTCAACAATCCATCTCCGTGGCATTCTTTTAATCTCGCAGTCTACACCGAAACTAATAATAATTGGTCTATGATCACTGCCGTGATAGTCATCACAAATCGACCAATTAAAATGAGGGAGTACATTCGGTGAGCATATGGAAAGATCAAGGTTAGATACAGCACCAGTTGATAAGGACATAAATGTGTGTGATCCATTATTCAGTAGGCAAAGGTCAAAATCTTGTCTCAATCTGTTTATCATATTTCCTCGAGTGGAGCAGAAGGTTGAGCCCCAGGAAATATGATGGGCATTGAAGTCTCCTACTATTAACGATGGAGATGGTATTTGTGTAAGGAGATTTGAGACATCTAAAGCACTGAACACAGTGTTCGGTGAGAGATACAGATTGCAGATATGCAATTTGAAGGGAATAGTGACCTTTACTGCAATAGCAGGAATGACAGTGGTTAGTTGAATTCTTGTAGCTGACACCCCATTCTTCATGAAAATCGCTACTCCACCACTCTCCCTACTGTCTACTAGGCAGTCGTATCTCTCGCAGAAGTATCCTCTAAATGTAATTCGGTCATGTTGTAGGAGGTGAGTTTCCTGGAAACACATGATTAGTGGATCATGTGTGTGCGCCAGTACTCTAATATCTTCAATGCGGGACCGAATACCTCTAACATTCCACTGAATAATGTTCATAAGTGTAAAAAGCAAATAAAAAAAATAAATTTCGGAAACTAAATAAAAATTAGTTGTACGTGATTCGGTTTTTCTTTTTTGAATTTTTTATTTTAAAGAACTCCGATGCCCTAGGGTCGGGTGGTTCTTCAACCATATCCTCCAGTATATGAGGAGATGGTGGAGGAGATTTATTTGAATGGGATGCTGTAGTTGACATCCCAGAAGAGATAGTTACGTGGGTTCCCTTTATGGGGAGCTTATTAGGTGGCTTACTGCCAGCTGTGATAGTCGCTATTCGTGGCGGTACGATTTTGGGAATAGGAACTTTCGTATGTATCATACTGTTTGATTCACTAGCTGCGATGGAGGACTTTTTATTCATTTTTGTCAGCTCTGAGATAGTGGCTGTAAGTGAAGCTACTTGATCAGATAGCATCTGAACAAGTTTTTTAAGCTCATTGCAGGATCCGCACTGCTGATTATTAGCATTTGTAGGAATTTGTTTAGTTGTAGCGGTGGCAAAAGATACGTCTGGTTTAACCAGGTTCCGTGAGTTGTTTATCTTTTTATATTCTCTACGTGCAGCCGGAAAAGATAGTTTTTGCTCCGTACAGATTTTGAGAATTGCCTTTTCTTCTTTAAAAGTTGGGCAATCTCGGGAGCGGGCTGTATGTGGACCACTGCAGTTTGCACATTTTTCACTTTCTTCGCAGTTAGTGTCGTTGTGACCTTCTTTACCACATCGAGCACAGATCTCAGTTTTCGTGCAAGATGTTGTAGTATGACCAAAACCTTGGCATCTGAAACATCGCCGTGGGTTGGGTATGAATGGTCGTACCCGAACCGAGAGGTAACCCACTTTGATCTTTTCTGGTGGAACAGGGAGACTGAATGTTAATATAAGAGACGGTGTCGGTTCTTCTGTTCCGTTCTGCCGTTTCATTATACGTTTCACCTCAACAACATCTTGGTGGCACAGCTCGTCAACTATTTCAGAGATATCTATATCCAGAAGGTCTCTACAAAAAATTACACCCCGGCTCGTATTTAGCGTTTTGTGGCATTCTGCGCTTATATTTATGCCACCCATACTACGGAGACGTAAGATAGATCGACTCTGCTCATCGTTGAATGTTTCAACGAGAATCGATCCGTCGCGTAATTTCCTGATATTCTTCGGGGAGCCACTTGCACCTGTTATGGTTTTGTTTATTAAAAACGGTGAGACCTTTTGAAGGGAGCCACCTTCCTGACTATTTTTGAGAACAACGAATCTGATATTTTTATATTTTGATTTTAAGAAATTCTGTTCAGTAGGACTTTTATCCTCGTCAGACGAAGCTGATCGAGGTCTCTTCGCAAGACTTAAAATGGTGGTTTTTTCAGATGGACCACCAACCATCATAGTGTTTATTATTGGAACTGAAATTTTGGTCCCACGAGTACCGGCGAAAAATGGACCACTCCAGCAGAGCGCACGCGTACTGGAGCTAGAGCTAAATACAACTGGGTTCGCCCTGGTGCCCAGAGGACATCGTTCGAGACTCACTACGTAGAGCCATTCACCCATCGGCACGATTTGTTCCCACCTTGGGTTACGGTTGCGTTTCGTAAGATGTCGCAACACCACCGAGTGTAAATGTAAGAAATATCAGTGTAGGTTGTTGTTGTGTAATTGTGTATGTGTGTATGTTGTAATTTATGTAGTGTTCTTGGTGTAGTATATGTGTAAAATGTAAAGTGTTCCGCAGCTCATTGTATAGTGGGAAGAAAAGCTGCGGAGGCTAGGCCCGTGGGGACGCCAACCCCCAAAGTCTTAAAGAATAAGACTCCCCGTCGGGGGTTTCATGCTTGTGTCTTTAAAGACAACAGCCCTTTTTAAATTTCCAACCCACAGCGGAATATCCACAACCGTTGATTGATCGCGTTGTGGTACCTTTGTCAAGTACCGTGTGGAAAGTCGTCTGATCGGATGACGGTCACATTCCGAATGGAAATGCAACAGATAGCTATTCAACAACCAAAATTCGTCCGGTTTCGCTCCTGCATATTCGCACCACTTTCGCAGCAGATCTTCGTTTTGGATTTCAAACAGTTCACGTCGTTCGTTGTACCTCAATCCGAACGAATCGGCGTATAATCGCAACGTAGGTAACGCTTCGTTTAGAGACTCGCCAGAAAAGAGCGCCTGCGCCCTGTTGTTCACGATGTCGAACGGTAATCCTCCTCGTCTTATCGGTAATGTTTCCGGTACGTCGTCGGTAAATTGTACTCCGTAAGCCGTGTCCACAAAACATTTTCTACCGTATGATAACGCTAAGCGGTACAACGTATTTGGCGACCTGATCGGAATAGTTCGTTCCGTGATCACTATACAGCATCTCGCTCCCTCTAGACCACTACCGTATTCCAACATGTGCATGTAAACGTTTGTGTGGTCTATAGATGCATGCCGGTTTCAAAGTTCCAAAAAAGGCTTTTTGTACACGAGCGGAGAGGGTCTAAATCTTGAAATAAAGTTCCATCCGTGTCGAATTGTGTTGTTGAACATGTTTTTATCGTATATCAACAGTTCGATTGGCATCTCGTATTTGTCACATTCTTCTAAAAATTTTAACCATATACGCTTATTGAAAATCTTACCCTCGCTAGTAATCATCAACAGAACGACCAACGGATAGTCACGATTCATTCTTTTTACATGTCGCCAGCATCGTCGGGTCTTTATTTTCACAGTAGTTCATTTTACGAGACGTAGTTACCGCAAAACTTCTGACGGTCGCTAAAATATTTGGAACACAAGTTGTTTTGCGGTTTTTGTAAAAAACGTATCGCGTTAGCGTACGGTGTTCCGTCCTCGTAGGTGTGTATGCTTGCCATTGTTACAGACTATCAAATGATCTCTTTTACAAAAACATCGAAGCCTACTCTATATCGTCCACCATCGATATCGCTCTCCTTATCCACAACCAAAAATCCATGAGGTTTTCTCCATGCAACACCACACAGACTTTTAAACCGATCGAATTTCATACCGGTATTTACATGATCTTGATATATGTGACGTAAGTTGATATCGTCTTGTTTGAATATAAGAAGGAGATTTGCGTTGTCCCGTACAAGGTGCTTCCCGGCACTGGAATATGTCTGAGTCAAATAAAAGCTATCGATGTTGTTGCGTCCCATCGCAAAGTACTTGCGAATATTATGTTGCTTTTCGCAAGCTACATCGTCGAAAATCATTATCGAGTTCGGTTCCGCTTCGTCGGGTGCCATCACATGATCGTTTTTTGAGTATGCAAAAAAGCCGATCTCCGGGACACCAGTCATGACTTGTTCTAGAAACTTATATTTCGGTTGGTACAGCGATTTAGAAAACACGTAAATATTTCTGAATCGTAAACCGTCCGGTGAGAACAGCAAGTTGAATAGGACATTTGTTTTTCCGCAATTAGACGGTCCGCAGATAATACATCTGATTGTATTCGGTAGAAGAGGTCCATGACGAGTCCTTTTTTCCTCTCCACACTCGGCTCCTGTATATTCGTCGAAGTTTTCTAGCGTAATATTACCGACCTGTTGACGTTCCAACTTCATGTTTATGACTGATCGATTCACTACACCAAATCCGCCTTATGTATCCAACTGTTGTGTTTTCCATCGCACCCTTGCCACTTCACAAATAGCCTATCGCCTTTTCTTCGCAAGACTTTCTCGACTAAATAGACATTATTTGTAACGTTAGTTTTAGTGAGCTCTTCAGCGTAAAATTTACCGCTCACCACCTCACCGTGAACATCGATCAACGTGTAAGTACACGGACGCGTATTATCGTGTACCTTATGTACGATAAATATTTCATTTGTCCAATTCGGTAGATATCCTTTGGCGAATGTCTTTTTAAATTTGCTTATACGCACTCGATCGCGGACATTGTATTTCGGTAAAGTAGGTTTTCGATAGAGTACCGTATTTAACCGCTGTAAAACAGCGGCTTGGTTTCGCTTATTTACATCTTTCGGTTTCATTCCGATAGTGCGGTGACTGGTGTTGTATTTTGCGATCAATTTCGGTAGTAATTCTAACCACCTGTAGGTTCCTTGTTCGGTAAATTTTCTCCACATCATCGTTTTCAGTGTTCGATTAAATCGTTCGACTATCGACGCTTTTTTATCCGAATGTGTGGAATAGTGATTTATATTGTACGACTGTAAGTCGTTTAACCGACGGATTGTAAAACTCTTTACCCAAATCGGTTTGAAAATGTCGCATCTTGTGTTTATCCAATATGGGTTTGAGGGCTTTAGCGATCTCCGTACCGGTTTTGGTTTTAATCGGTACGGCAAATGCTAGTTTAGAAAAACAATTTATCATCGTCAGTATGTAACGATAAACTTTGTTCGATTTAGCATACAGTATCATCTCAACAAGGTCAGCTTGATATAGGTCTGAAATACCTTTAAATTCAACGCGTCTTGTGGGGTAGTTTCGACGCGCCTGTCGATAGAGCTCTTTAGCTATTGACGCCTTGACGTTCATTGTTGTACTGACCGTATTTCGTGTGTGTGTTTGGATAGGAATAGGAAGAAAAAAAAGGATCTTTATTTCTTTATTTTTTTTTACCCGCTTCACCACTCTTATATCCCGGCCTTGGCACCGGCCGTATCGATAACTATGATAAATCATTAATCGATCTGCACATGTGCAGATCGGTTAAAGATTTAATGTGTGATCGATTCGGGGGAATTAGGGTGGTCCTGAAAAGGACCGTTTTACATAAAGGGTCGTTTTACATTTTAAACGGTTACCGAAAAAACGGACAAGATGGCATACGCTGTGTATGTTCCACATACGGATTGTCTGTCGCTTCCCATTTAAACAAACGTATACGACAATAGTCACATCTGACCACATCGTCGATACCTTCATACCTGAATCCATGCATAGCTAGGATCAGGGGGAAAGTAGCGGATTGTCCATATGTGGCCATAACGGCGTATAAATCTTTTTGTTACCGTTTCTAGTAACCCTGTAAAATGTATTGACTCTATCATAAAAAGAACGTTCCATTATGATTGAGTGTTAACGCAAGAATGAATAAAGTTTCGAATAATATTTTTTATCTCTTATAAAATTAACTTGTTTTATTTGCCAATTATTTTTTATCTGAATGCAAGTTCCGAAAATAAAATTTATACAGAGTTGACTTTGTAACCGCGATTAAATTATCGTATGCAATTTATTTTATTTTCCAATTATTTTTTATCTGAATGCAACTTCCGCTGATAAGTTATATAAAATTTAATTTATTTAATAATTATTTCTTTAAATTTAGTTTATTTTTGTAATTTTATTTATTGTTATGTGCAATAATTATTTCTTTATTATGAAATGCATTACGTCTCTTTCTCTCTCTCTCTCTCGATGATAATAATTATACTTATTTGTTATAAGAAGTTTTATCAAAACCGCATAGTTGTTATCGCTCGCACTGCAGTTAAAATTGTATTTTAATAAAATTAATTGGTAACCGCGTACTTGTTATCGCTGACACTGCAATTAAAAACAGTACATAAACTAAATTGATAAGACTGCAGTTTACTTAATATTTCTTTTTTGTATATATATATATATATATAAGTATCATTCTGCATTCAACGTTTCAAATGTCATCATTACGTATTCAGCAAGTATTCACAATGACATATTATACAGTTCAACACGAGATTGATGAATTAATGATCGCTTTTCGGGACCTAATGGAGATAAAGGACCGAATACTCAGAAATATGTATGACCACTCCGAGGTCGAACACGCGGCGACTGATTTATCAAATGCTATATTGAGGGCAAGAAGACGGGCAATGCTTTTAGCCGCTCATTTCGATGCACCGCCTCCACTGTCATCACCATCTAACCATCATCAACAAGAGGTTCCAGAATCCGACGGGTCCGCGACCGATTTCAATCCCAACACCGACAACGATGACAACAATAACAATGATGGTCAACCACCGTCATCGCAATTACCGGATAACGAATTACACATTATTCAGGAAATTGTCGATGTTGAAAGTGATAACAATGCACATAGTACCAATCACCTTGTTTAACGCGGTCATCAATGTCGTCGTCGACGTATTCGGGTGTCAGTAGTGTAGAAATGCCGGTTCTGGGACAAGGTCACAAAGGTTTTTTTTTTATCACGTGATAACCGCGTGATAGTCACGTGATATTTTTTTTGCATCACGTGATAACCGCGTGATAGTCAAAAAATAATTCTGTTCTAATTCATATATTTTAAACAGAATTTATTTATCCTTTTTTCAGATAAATCTATTTTATTGTAAATACAGGTAAGTTTAGGAATGTGTTTACTGAAAAAAATAATTTATCGTTAAAGATATGTTTCAAATTTACGAAGAGGTTGATGAAAGTGATGAAAACGTATGTAGTGAATGTGAGGATATCGGATCCGAATCTAAAACCAAATGGTACATTGTTCCGATTGAATTTCTTGAAATAGGGGACTTATTTGATGATTGTCAGACTTTTTCCTGACTATTCTGTATATGTAGTAGGGGAATCATTAGATCTTAGTGATGATGAAGAGAAAGAGAATACCCCTAATGCAGCAATAGTAGAAGCGGAAAATTCCATTCCATTCACTACATTATATCATCTTCTGCATTGTGAAGGCTGGAATGGAATTGCTTATTTTTAATATGTAATATATAATCAAATTTAAATTAACTTTTTTTCAGCATTATTTTTTAATATGTAATCAAATTTAAATTCAATCATAATTAAAATATTCATGATATAACTTTTTATTTTCAGCAACATGCTATTTTGTTTAGTCATGTCAGGATGAAGTCTTAGCAATGTGTGATAAAAATTTAACATCAAATAGGGTATTTTCAACATTAATTAAAAACCAATTGTTATATACCACAAGAATTGATCAAAATTTAAATATAGACAGTGTAGTTAATATCAAAAATTGGATAAGAGATCTTTGTTATAAGAAAAATTCATATTTCAGTGTAGCTACTAATGCAATTATTTATTTAAATGAGTTTTTATCGAAAGAAAAAGTTGAAAGTGCTAAACTAAAGTTAATAGCTTGTGTTTGCTTATTTATTAGTTCGAAATATATTGAAGCATACAATTATTTTTCAGTAAGCGAATTAATTAGTTTAACTTTTGGATTATATAGTAAAAATGATATTTCTAATTATGAATTAAAAATTTTGAAGTGTTTACAATGGAAAATTGCAATTGTTACTCCACATAGTTTTGTACTTCAAATTGTGATTAAGAGTAAGATCATAAGTGAATATAATATAAGAAATATGATGTATTTATCACATGCTATTATAAATGAATTGATGTGTTGATTTTGATAATATTCTACCCAGCGAACTTGCTGCAGTATCTGTTTGCATTTCTCTTAGTTTTTGTATTTCTTCAAAAAATATTTTTAATTTTCTTATTGATGAGATTGAACAAATTATAATAAATCTTAAGTCATATTAAATATGCGAGAGCAAAAACCGTCCGCTTAGCTTTTTTTAGATGAGGTATTGATGTAGTACACATCATAAAATCTAAAATGAGCTGTGTTTTTCAGATGGCTGTAATCTCTATAAAAAAATGTGACAGATTGATGATGATAAATTTTGATGATGACAAACCTCCCAAAGTCCGCTTAGTTAAAAGCAAGCTCGCGGATAATTCCATTGAGATTACAATTTCCGCATCTACCGATGTGAAAGTTAACGTAATCAAACCTCAGATTTCCAAGCCCATTGATAGAGTGGAGGAGAAAGCACAGGGTGCAGCCGGAAACCTCGCTCCAAACATCGAGCGAGCGGTGGCTAGGATTGCACCTCGCCTCCGTGCTGAGGTAGCCACCTCTATCAGCTCGCTTGAAGGAGCTGCTGCATTACCCCTTTTACGTCCACCTTCACCTCACATCCTAAACCTTCATCAACCAATCGCTACTGCTGCGGATGGTGAAAACTGTTTAATTTTATGCAAATGTCCTGTCCGATCAAATCTCGTGCGCGCTTTCTTCATGATGTCGACTGGTTCGTACATTGAGAAGAATCTGTGCAACAACGAGCAAATCACCTTGCAGTCTCTCATCGAGCGCACAAGCTCAAGACACTCGATCAGAAATCTTCGAATGAATGAGGATGAGTGTTTCCACACGGTCTTTGTGATCGATGAGGATATACGGTCACAATTTTTGCTCCGTCCGTGTGAAAATAACGGATGTGGTGAACCGATAACAGTAGAGCGCGTTGTAGGGCTTGCTGCGTATGATAATGAAGCTGAGGAATCTATCGTCCCCTATCTAGATGCGGGAACCATGAGCAGATCATAGAGACGATGATTAATGCTCCATTCCTAGCGATCAATTTCGATGGGTTGCGAAATTATTCGCATCCCCGCTGGAGAGGAGGATGAAGAAAGCGATTGGGATGATTGATAACAAAGCTGCTGCAAAGGCATGAAAAAGCCTACGAGCTGACCTCTATGTTATCACATAATCTTCTTAAAATCATTATCAATCGGTTTAATACGATTCGAGGAATCTATTTATCGATTCGGAGGAGGTGAAGCATTAAAAAGTTTTAAACAGGTAATTTTATATCAAATATATAATAAATTCATATGCAATATTTGTTACCTTTACAGATTAAATTAATATATTCGTTTTTTTATTTTCAGATTAAATTTAAAATTATAGACTACGGTAGTGTGACATCTTGTATACCCCTTTACAGCGTGCTACCCTTCTTACAAAGGTAAGCGCGCAACAGACTACTATTACATAGAATAATTGGTATTAGTTAATTTTTTTTGTTTTTATGAAATAGTAACGTTATTTCATTATTAAAAAAAAGTTATAAGCAAATTTTTACATTATATTCTTTTTTATAAATATAAACCTTTTCATCATTATGAAAAAATAGTATTAGTTATTATTTGTTGTTTTATTCTTATATATGAAATAGTAACATTGTTTTTTATGAAACAATGTACGTAAATATATTCCTTTCATCATTAAGAAAAAATAGTATTAGTTATTGTTTTTATTTTTATATAATGTAATAATTCCAAATGCAATTCAACACGACATTTGTTCTTTTTCTTTTAATTTTTTGTTTCTAATATTTTTTGCTTCTAATATTTTTTGTTTCTGTTTAAGATTGATGTCGCAGTTGCAAAAGGAGATTCTTAGAAGTTACTGTGAGAGGCTGAACGCATTTTAAAAAGAACTAGAAGAAATTGAATTTGATATAAGACTATATGATGTCAAAAGAGGAATCAAAAATTAAATCTAGATGTTTGTCCCGTTTGCGGCGCTCAGCAAAAGGTTAAACACACTTCCATCCAGAATAGTCTGTATTGACCTATTGATAAGTACTTTTAGTAAATGGGCAAGACTTTTTCCAAAGGTTGAATTGTTGATAGAAGCAGGATTTTATTTCACTGGTGTGATGGATTCTGTGGCTTGTTTCGAATGCGGTGTTGAAATTTTTGAATGGTTGGATAATGATAACCCATTTAAAGAACATAAAAAAGCTTCACCCGATTGCAAAATGGTGAAAAATAAAACTAAAGGTGTGTTGTATTTTAGAATTCATTTCTATACGTTTATTAGTAGTATATAAGTAGTCACCTAATTATTTTCTATTTGTTTGTTCTAGATTTCTTGCTGACGTAGTGCTGTGAAGAAATAATGGGTTCGTCTTCACCTGAAGAGTATTTATCAATAATGGGAGAGGGTTCTTCTGATGAGACAGCTTGCGAATCCGAGTCCGATATCCTTAGCGATTCATGGATAATAGGATTTGTGCCGGGAGGTCGAATAAAATCGATAAATCATTTAATAAATATTTTGAAGAAAATATTCCCTTCATCAAGATTAGAAGTAATAAAGGAAAATATTTCGGTAATAAAACGGAAGTAGTAAAAATGAAAATACAGACAGTTATTGAATACAAATTTTTGCGAAACAAATTAACCGAATGGGAATTTAATCTTGTTTATTATTTGTAAAATAATATTTTAAACAAAAACAATGAATAAATAAATTTATAAATTGAAAAGGATTTTATTATTCTATCCTTATTTTCTACCTTTAACATATATAAGATAAAAATATTCAATTAAAATTCAGTTTATAATAAAATGATGGGTGTTAAACAAGGTATAGCAAGACAGCTTCATAAGCAGGCTCGTAGAAACTATTCGACAAGATCGGTCGAATTGAAAGGGTTAGATGACTTGTACCAGGCAGACTTAGTAGAGATGATACAATACACGAGGTTTAATAGAGGATATAAATATATCCTTACAATTATAAATTGTTTTTCAAAATTTGCTTTTGCTTTTCCATTGAAGAGCAAAAACGCGGATGAAGTTGTAATGGTTCTTAAGCCCATATTTCATAAACATAAAATGAAACATTTTCAAACCGATGATGGAAAAGAATGGTTTAATTCGAAATTGAGATCGTTATTACTAAAATTTAATATAAATCATTATTCGACTTATTCCGATAAAAAAGCATCAATAGTGGAGCGGTAATTACAAGGTAATTACCGATGGGTAAGTATATTAGATGAAATAATTGAAAAATATAACAATAGGGTGCATAGAACTACCGGTTTTAAACCTAAAGATGTTTCTTATAAAAACGAACGCGAAGTGTTGTTAAATATATCAAAGGCTGCAAAACAACGTCATCAACATACGACCACGAATAAATTTAATGTTGGTGATCAGGTTAGGATAAGTAAGTATAAAAAGATATTTACAAAAGGATATCTTCCGAATTGGACTAATGAAGTTTTTACAATTTTCAAGGTAAAACAAACACAACCTATTACGTACGTTCTTAAAGATGGGAAACGGGAAGTGTTAAAAGGAAGTTTTTATGCAGAAGAACTTAGTAAAACCAAGTACGGTGATGTTTATTTGGTTGAAAAAGTATTAAAAAAACGCGGTGATAAAATATTAGTCCGCTGGTTGGGATTTGATAAGAAAGAGGACTCGTGGATAGATAAGAAGGAATTAATAAAATAAATTAGGTTTATGTAATTTGTTCAGTAGCAGAGATGAACGCTGAAGAAGATCGGAAGCTGACTGTAATTAATTTTGACCGTTTAATAAATAAGGTATCCGATATAAATTCTAAAAAAAGACATAGTCCTCTTCTTCCAGACAACATCAGATGTTTGGTTGTAGGTCCTTCAAACTCTGGTAAGACGAATGCGGTTTTCAATCTTTTATTTGACCCTAGCGGGTCGCGGTTCAGTAACATAGTTTTTTTTCAGTAACATGTTTTTTTCTAAATCATTGTACCAGCCTAAATATTTATTTTTAAAAAGTTTGCTGACTGATGTTTAAGGGATAGGTTACTATCCTTTTAGCGATAACGATGTTATTGTGGCACCGGAAGAAACGGAGCCGAATTCCATAATAATATTCGATGATGTAATATGCGAAAAACAGAATAACATAAAATATTTTACTATGGGTCCGTTTACTCATTACCATTAATATCAGCGATATTAACGGTAATGAGTATACTTATATTAAGTAGTTGGTAGTCTTATCTGTTTAATTTGGTTACAGTTTGTTTTATTTTTGTGTAATTTATATTGTAAATATAGATTAGTATTAAATTTTAATAGTACGAGTAGCTGTTTGCTATTAAGTTACTAATAAGGATTTTTTTTGTGAATAATAATTATAAATGTATTCAGAGTAAAACAACCACCACCAGCAAGGACATAGCATTGTTGAAATTAATGAAAATATCAATATAAAATGAAAGGAAACGGTGAATGAAAATAACAATAAGATAACTACAATCACTCGCAGAAGAAAAATTAGGTAGCCTCAGCACACAGTTTAGAAAGGACATAGTGTTAAGTCACATTTAAAAGTTTTAAAGTAAACTTTAGTAAATTAGATAGGCTAGTTAATCAGCTACTAGATAATAGTAACATAGGAAATAATGTAAATAATATTTTAGAACTTAATCACAAGAATATCACTCTTTGGACTACATTTGTAACAGAAGCAGTCCAATGATAATCTTACAAAGTAAAATGGTTTTTTATCGAGGTTATCTCCTCTAGATCTGCTATATTCAGTTTCAAACAGGATCACCTCGAGTAGGACATGATTACACACGTATAGCAGTCTTGGGAAATTAAAGAGTTCTTTAAGGCAATTGTTAGAATTGCCATTCTATTATAAAGAATTTTAAATTCTTTATCATTCATTACCCCCTGGAATAAACTTCCTGGATCCCATGCAAATTAAACCTGAGAAAAACATCTGCAACCTGAAAAAAATAAAAATAAACAACCATCAGAAGAATTTTTCATTTTTATAATATAAAATCTTGTAATCTAAAAATTATTATTTATCAAAACGTAACCAACAAAGATTGTGTAAAGAAACTTACACAATAGACAAAAATAATTTTTACAACCCAAACAAAGGAGTTAAGTATGTTGTTACTAATGAAAAAATATATATACTTACTTAAATAATTACTTATATATACTTAATATATATATTTACTACTAACACTTTTTAATAGTAATAATAAAACTTAAAATGAATTAATTAAAAATATTTACAATTTGCTATAAATTTGTTGGTCAGCATAAACATGTAAAGCATAATAAAACATATTTTAAGCCAAAATACTCAGCAACATTAATTCTTTTCAATTTTCAATTCTTTGCTACCATCTAATTTGGTAAAATTAAAAATGTTTGCAGATGATTATAATGAAGACTAAAGATTAATTTGGATATTTTTTCTATAATAGGGTATGGCTGTTAACCAGAAAGCTCCCTCCCAAAAAACATAAATTTCATCTTAAAATTGACACGTTGTTATATGCCACCTCTAAACAAAACACACTATATTATATAAACTACTCAAAAATTGTCAATTTTGTAAACTACTAACAAATTCCAGACTTCTGTTTATGTTTTACAATTATAATTTTTTTACAGTTATCCTACCAACTATATCAAACAGGAATTTATTGTTTGTTTTTTTCACTAGTAAAGACATTCTTTACTAGTGGTAATGTTGTTATTCTCTATGGTTAATAGCACTTTTAAAGCCTTTAAAATAATATAAACAAGTGTACAAGTATCTCAACTGATCAGATATACACTTAAACAAGTATTTAAGAATATATTATTATGCACCATTTCTTTTAATCACAACCCTCAAATCTTTTTATAAAAAAATAATCTTTAAATGGGTTATTATTTCAAAACAAAATGTCATCAAGTAATTTTACACTACAGTAATATAGTTTTCTAATATTTCTAAAAATTTCTGCAAATGGAGCTAAAGATGTTCTTGCCTGTTAAATATGGTAATAGTTAAACAAGTATAAGTTTTATAGTTACATTTCATTTTTTTTTTTTTTTTTTTTTTTTTTAGGGCGAAAAACGAATGATCGTTATCATCGCCCGGAGAATCGATAAATAAATAAAATTAATTAAAACTTAAAACTACTATCACAGGAAATCAAACCCGGAATGGGTGTAAAAGGCCCATTCTCGGATAACAAAAATACTAACATGTAACTTAAAACTAACTATTATGTTAAAAACTAAATAAAACTTAAAATTAAAAAAGGATATAAAACTTACAACTAATATCACACAAATCTTACAACTAATATCACAGTCAGTCTTTAAAATATTAAAAAATAACTTATAAAATTTAACAAATTCCGATAAGGAGTGTAAAAGGCTCCTAATCGGATAAAAATATCAAACATTCAGAGAAAAAAAAATATATATAATAAAAAAAAATAAACTTATTAAAAAACTAAAAGTATTAAAAAATATAAGAAACAGTATTAAATTTTTTGTGTTAACCCTATACTACGTAAAAACATAAACATCCGGTTTAAAACCTCCTTATCATCACGCAAGATACCACGGATGTTACTAGGTAATTTAAATTTACGACGCAATGCCGCATAACATATGCAGTCCACGAGTATGTGGCGCACAGTCACGCGGCAGTTGCATCTTGCGCATAGAGGTGGTTGTCCTCTTGTAAACAGGTACTCGTGTGTGACTCTCGTGTGTCCTATCCGCAATCGACAGAGAACTACTTCCTCACGCCGGGGTTTTCTGTATGAGGAGTTCCATGGTAACACAGAATCTTTAATCTGACGGAGTTTATTATCAACGGTAGCTGTCCAATCACCTTACCACCTTGTTTTTAAAAATTGTTTTACATAGTTAATGAAATCAGCAGTAGCAACTCGGGTGGTGAAAGGAGGCTGGTTACATGCTTCTTTGGCAGCAGAATCGGCATGTTCATTACCTGGAATCCCTACGTGGCTAGGGACCCAGCAAAAACTTAATTCTGTGTTGCGATTATTCAACTCAGCGATTGCGTTATAAATTTCAATGACGATAGGATGTTTAGAATAAACATTTTTTAAGGCATGGAGAGCACTACACGAGTCACTGCAAATAAGAATTTTTCTATATTTAGGGTTAATGATGTTTAGAGCCTTATTTATAGCATATAGTTCAGCGGTAAACACACTCGTAATACTGGGGAGACCAAACATATAAGTTCTCTCATTGACAACAAAAGCACACACAACCGTATCGTTTTGTTTCGATCCATCAGTGTATACAACCGCGTCTGGTTTCGTCTTGGAGAGAACACACTGAAACATCTGCTGAAAGACGATAGATGGTGTTGATTGTTTATTATATGCAGTCAGGTCCAAATTAAAATTTATGGTTTATTCTCCATGGAGGATATGAGCAAGGGTACATACGAAAGAATGACGGTGTGTCAACAATTATATGCTGCAGCAGACGCCAGGTACGGACACCTACAGGTGCAGTACGACGTGGATGATCCTCATACTTTCCTAGATTAGGATTTTTAAAGACTGACTCAAGAACCGGGTGATTTGGCTGTCCTCTGAGACGAGCAAAATAAGATAATAAGAGCTGGTCTCGTCTATCCCAAAGTGATGGTTCACCTCAGTCTACAAGTAAGCTTGCGATAGGACTTGATCTAAACGTGCCTGTGGCAAGCCGAAGGAAAGCATGATGTACACTATCCAGCATTTTAAGCACGGTTTGACGAGCTGAAGAGTAGGCCACACAACATTTTGTTTTCAATTCTTTTAAATGTTTGACCCAAGTAAGACGACTATCAAAAAATAAACCTAAAAACTTGACGTAAGTAGAGATAGTAATAGTCTCTCCGTTCAGAAAAATTTGCGGAATAGAAGGGTTTCGTAGCCGAGAAAAAACTACAAATTTTGTTTTTTCGGATGAAAATGTGAAACCAGTAGTCCTGGACCAAGCTTCAAGGTGATATATAGTGTTCTGCAGTAGTCTCTCTGCTGTAGGTGCCGAACGGCTTGCAAAGTTGATAGCAAAGTCGTCAGCAAATAGAGAGCATGAGACAGGAGCCTGAACACATTTGGTAATATCATTTATGGCTACAGAAAATAAGGTGGCACTTAATACACTACCTTGGGGGACTCCATTCTCTAAGATGACACTATCTGAGAGCGAATCATCCACACGAACACGAGCCGTTCGGTGATTTAAGAATCCCCGGATAAAAGCAAGCATATTGCCCTTGATTCCCAATTTTTTGAGAGTGTTAAGGATACCACGTCGCCAGGCTGTGTCATACGCCTTTTTTATATCAAAGAAGATAGCGACGAGGTGTTGCCGATTGAGGAAAGCGTTTTGTATGGCTGTTTCTAGTGACACTAAATGGTCAATGGAAGATCGTCCTTGTCGAAAACCACACTGTTCTGGAGATAGAAAGCCATGTTTCTCCAAGTACCATGTAAGTCTGCGGTTTACCATTCTCTCCATTATTTTACACAAAACGCTTGTTAATGAAATAGGGCGATAGCTTGAGGGGTTCGTCTGGTCTTTACCAGGTTTTGGTACTGGTATAATAAATGCTTCTGACCAGCCGGGTGGGAAGACTTGTTCGGAGAATAAACCGTTGAAAATATTCAAAAGTTGTTGTAGTGCCGAATTAGGAAGGTGTGAAAGCATGGAAAGGCGAATGTTGTCCGGTCCAGGGGAAGTGTCCCGTGAATTTTTAAGTGCATGTGACAATTCTTTAAATACGAATGGAGTGTTTAATTGAACAACAGAATCACCAATGTTTAACGACAACACCTCCATTGGTATTTTGTACCGTTGAAAATCGTTATTATATGATGAGGTGAGAGACACCGAGCGGAAAGATTTTGCTAGACTATTTGCCACTTCCGAGGATGATGAAAGGAGTTCTCCTTCATCAATAAGACCAAGAATAGATTGTTTCGGTGATCCGAAGATTGCACGAAATTTCTTCCATACAGTAGACGTGGAAGTAGTGCGTGAGATAGTGCTCACGTATTTCGTCAATGAATTCCTCTTAGCGTCCAAGAATACTCGACGGCACACCGCTCTAGCCCTGCAGTATAAATTTAGATGTTCTGTTGTAGGCCTACGATTAAATTTACGTAGTGCCTGCCGTCGGTTCCTAATAGCATTTTTGCATTCATCGTTCCACCATGGAACGAAAGGACGTCTAGGATTACCCGATGTTTG